>NC_083640.1:7362152-7662152 GCF_963576545.1 Limanda limanda | reverse complement strand
TGTGAATATTTACAGGAGTCCTTATCCCTGCTACAATGTTATCTGACCACTCCAGGGACTAGTATCCAAATTAATTGCTTGACTCAAATCTTCCCATTCCTGAGTGAGCAAAAACCTGCAAATCCACTTAATCTCTTTTAAACACAGTCGATTAAGACAATCCACAGTGGGCTTAAAGTCTGATTAGTATGTTAACATGTTTCACTCAACAACCTGCTGAAGGTATTAGCGGATTCAGATTGTTAATTCTGTAAGTGAACTCAACTCTGCACTGAAGTGTAGAGGAGCCGAGCTGCACAATTTCCACGGAGCTCAGGTGCTTTTTTTTTGTTTAATCCCTAGATGAGAATATAAAGAGTGAGTAACTTTTGTTCGTATTTATTTTCAAATCTGAGTGTGTGTGACTTTTGAGTGTGTAATGTTCTTTCTGCTCCAATAGGCCATGGACCTCGGGGTACCTGTGCTGGCCAGGGACATTCCAGGAAATTCAGCTGTGGTGCAGCACGAGTTCACTGGCCTGTTGTACTCGTCTCCTAAGGTATATAGTGACAGTCACCGACCAGGTCACCATATGCGTTAAGCCCTGTTAAGCTTTAACACTGTGTTGAGGGCCTGAACAGAGCATCTACTGCATATACCTCTGCGACTTACACCTGCGACCCGCGCTGACTGGAAAAGTACTTAGTGCTAATGCGTAGTATTGAAGTCCAGCCTCAGGATGTCTTCAGTGGTGTTTCATCTTCCTCGCATAGATTTCTCTTAAGAAGCCTAGAAACTTTTAAGAAAGAGTACTCCAACTTTACATTTTATTGATACATTTTGTACTTTAAATTCTTGTCATTAGTCTAAACATAGGTAAAATAATAGTAAAAGAGTTGATGTTTTCTCAGGTGCACAGCTTAGAGTCAGAAAGTGAAGCCTTCAGGTAGAGAGCAAAGATATCCCATTAACACATAGTGATGCAACATGTAGCAGCAAGCAGGAAAGAGAGCCCCCCCTTGAGAACACTTCATTCTGATATTTAATGAGGTTTCATGTAAAGGGAGGATGACATAGGTTAAGGCCAGCTGACAGAGGGCTTGAGCATGGTGCTGTCATCTAGCGTGATGTTGCTGTAAAGGTAGAGATAAGTCCTCTCCGGGGGGGGGGGGGGGGTCACGTGCTCAGCTGATCTGCCAGGAGGAAGCTCTCACAGATGGTTGCAGCGACTTGGGCTGGATAAACCTCAGCCAGGACTAATGGGCAGCGAGCGTTGGTCTTTCAGCCAAAAACTTTCCTTGTGGTTGATCTACTTTCATTTCACAAATCAAAATCCTGTCTCATTTCAGATTGTCAGTTTTTCCTCATTATTTAGGTATTCAATGTTACTACACGTGCACAGGTATCAAGTAATGTGTAAAAGAAACAAACAAGTAGGGGGGGGGGAGTGAACGTCCTCTGTCTGGCTCTTTAATTTGCACGGAGTGAAGTGATTATAAGCATGCTGCTCATAAGTTGAGCTTTAATCCTGTTGCTGAGGATTTATTGCTCTCATATGGCCACACAGAAGAGCTGTTTCCAACCAAGAGCCTCTTCAGACATAATCACATCACTTGACTGAAGTCAAGTGAAGAGGCCTGCTGAGTGGCAGTGTCTAAAAGTTAGTGTGCCTATTGGCTCTCTGCGGCAGCAAATGTTGGCTGCCATGCTGTAGAAACACTTTAAGGCACTTTAGCTTCCTTTTGTTGGAGGCTTCTCTCAGTCTTATGGGCCAACAGTTGAGCAACTAGGATTCAGGATGGTCTGTGGCTAACCTACATTTCATTCAATGCTCAGTGATGGCAACATTACTCATTTTTTTAATGTATAATTAATAAATCCTTATTGTCCTGTGACAGCTTGTTGGGTAGTGTTGTTTAAATGTTTGCAGTAACTTGATTTGGTTTCTCCTTTCTTTATAATTAAATCAGAGGTGGCAGCTATTACAGGATGGACTAAGAAGGTCTTTTGGAAAGACCTATTTGGCTCTGGAGACACAAATATCTCTATGTATTTTTGAAGTATTTACTAATCAGTGCACAGCCTTTTATCGGAGTTCTGTTCTTATGCCTTGGATTGTCTTAATTGCTTAAAAAAACGCATATCTTCGAGCAACTTTCATGACCAGCTTCAAGTGGCATCATGCGGTAAATGAGACGTGTTTTGCTTTTGTTCCCTCCAGGAATTTGTGCATCAAGCTCGGAGGCTGTTGTCAGATCACGAGCTGAGAGAGAGAGTGGTGCACAACGGAAAACTTTACGTGGAAGAGCATCACAGCTTGAAACAAGAGAGAGAAACCTACCAGCGGCTGGTGGACATTCTGCACTAGGATCACCATATTCAACTCGACTTTCTCAGGAACAGGAGCGACAGGGACATACACGGGTGTATCTACAGGGCATTCTGTACAGGTCATTTTCACATGTGTCTTCTACAAATAAATCCGGTTTTATCTGCACTGCCAAACTGAAATGATGCAGCAGAGCACTTTGAACCAAAGAACTACAGTAGAAATGGGTTGTTTGCCTTGTTAATATATTTTATGTACTGTATTAGAAATTGATAATGTACTGTATTTATTGTCAAAAATAATGTATGAGAGTCATCAGAACTACTTAATAAAAAAGGCAAACAGTTCCACGGGTTATTTTTAACTGGGTGATGATCTGAAAATGTGTAGTGAGGCATAAAATCTGTTTGTTATACAAACAGCTTCTATTGCAAACAGCATAAATTCTTGAGTTGCCTTTAAATCTTGATTTTCTTTCAGATGCACTGCAGGATCAGCTAATTTACTGTTGCTAAAAATGCTTCAAATGTTGCTTTTCCCTGCAGTCTGTTTGCTACCACATTCATTTTTAATAAAGCACAATGGTTGGCCTGTACAGATTCCAGAGGCTAGCAAAAACTCAATTTGTTTAAAGGGCAAAGGGGCACAAAGGGTTGTTGTAATTTGCCATTTCAAAGGTTGATTTTGGCAACATATTGGGCCTTTGGATGGTTAGAAAAACGTGATTGTTCTCTCAAATGTTTTGCACTGTCACGCTGTACAATGAAACATTACACAAAATATAGACATCAGTACCAGCATACTGTTACCAACTGGTAATCGTCTTATATTAAAAAATCAACTGAAAGGCAACAGTCAAGATCATAGTATTTTAATGAGAGAAAATTTAATGAAAATTAATTTATTAAATTTACAAAGAAAATGGTCCTGGATATTTCATAATACAAAACACCAATTTCAGCCAGTATTATGTTTGATCAAAGCCACAGTTTTGGTGAAATCTATTTATCTGTCAGACTGAGTTCTATATTATAACTGGAAATTGGATATATTGGGTTTGTAATTTGAGATACTTTGTCAGTGTGTCTATACTGTATATCCCAGCATGTGAGTGCAAAAATTTGAGAATTAGATATCCACATGCAGCATTAACATCGGGTGGCTTTAAACATTGTGTAAATATTGCGTAGAGTCCATCTGGTCAGCCATCTTTAACGTCTCCCAACGCATCCACTCACAAATATTAACAATATTATACAGTACATGTACATGTAAAAGGCCTTGATAGGTAATGAAATGTAGAGGAGGGCAATTCCAAAATCACATGTCCTTCACAGTTATTGGAGTTTACAAAGGCATTGAGGTGATCAAAGCCACATCTACTGTACATGTGAGGTCTGATCAGGTTCTGCATTATAACCGGTCCCTAGGCTCTGTGATGGGCACTTGGGGTTCCTCCTCAAAACTGTCCGACTTCCCAACCCAGTGGATGCCATAGCCGTTCTCCCTGGGTGGTGAATGCTGGCGTTCCAGTGTGGAGAAGGTGGTGAACTGGACTCTCTTTCTCTTGCTGGTCGGCGAGTGGAGGGACTCGGTGTGCATAGGTTTGCTCCTGAGGGAGCCCACGCAACCGAGGGGAGAGTCTGTAACAGAGGCCAAGCAACTTGGCCTCCTGGACAGAGAGGTGGTCTTATCAGGCCCAATGTCTATCACGGTGGTGGTAGTGTGGGAGTCTTGCTGCACGGGGCTACCTGGCACACTCATCACCAGCTCAGCGTCTGTGCCGAGCCATACCCAGTCATGCCTGTGTCCTGTAGGCTCATGGGTATGAGAGGGAGGCGTCTTGTGTCTGAACTTGACAACGTGTGAAATACAGTTTACCAAGAACACCAGGATAGCGAGGCAAAAGACGCCCAAGAGAGCGTACATACCAATCTCCAAGTCTGTGAGAGGCCTGTTTGCCAACATTTCTTCACCACCAATTTCTACCTCTGCTGTCTCCTCCACCTTGGTGGGGAAGTTGTTGTAGTTTACCAGGTTCCCAGGGGCTTTCACAGTGCTAGTAAAGCTAACACTGCTCACCTCCTCCACTATCACGTTGTCTGAGCCATATCCTTTGCTGCCATCACCAGGGACGCTCATCATGCTGACATTCATCACCGTGGTAGGACTGCTTGGGTTTCCTGAATTGCTGGTCTTACCCACTCCTCCAAGGCTGCCACTGGTTATGAAGATTCTTTCTATAGATTTGATGGTGGTAGTGATCTTTTGCATGGCGCTCTCCTCTCTTTCTGAGGTTGAGCTGCGTGGTGGAGATTGCTTCCTCTGTTTCTTCTCACTGTCCACCTCTTCGCCATCATTTCCATAGTCACTGCCGTTTTCCTTTCTGCTAACAGTGCTACTCTCGAAGCTGCTGGTATTGCTGTTGGTTGACCGTCCGCTATTTCCCTGAAATTTGATCTTCAGGCTGCCGTTGCCAACAGCTACAGTGCTTTTGCGTTTGGACTTCTGGCAATCCTCACAGATGGACATTTCTAGTCTGACCAGAACTCCCTCGCCCTCTCCCTCTGCCACCACAGTCGGAGGTGTGCCCTGCACAGACACCACGCCCTGATCCAGGGATGTCAACGTCACTCTGTAGTATGCAGGATCATAAATATCAAGAGGTGTCTGGCTGCCATCACTGAACTGCACCCAGGCACTGACCAACGCTTCCTGAAAGAGCAGAAAATGGCAGAAATTGGAATACTGCTTTGAATCTAATCTTTTTTTCCTAAAATGTTTAGATCTATGAAGACTGTTACCTGTTTGGGGCTCTGTAGAACCTCTTGCGTGGTAGTGGTAGCCAGGATGGCCCTGTTGCTTCCTGCACTGAGCTGTAAAGTCATGGAGAGGCCTGTAACCAGCTGGACCCCCAACTCTGTAATGGTCACTTTGTCATCCACAACCTTGATAGTTGTCTTCCCCAAAATTGTGTCAGACAGTGGAGAAAACACCTGTCACAGAATAATATCAGATACAACAAATTAATTAGGGTTCCTCACAGAAGTTGTCCTTGTCAAACCTAAATCCTACTGCTTTTCTAATCTAATCCAGGGACTGAATTGCTTCTTGTTATGACATTGGTCACAGTTTATTTTGGCTAATGTTAATCCAAGCAGTAGTTCAGATTATTACCTGGATGGTGGTGGTCCCAAGATCCCGTCCCGACAGCACTCTTCCAGCCTGCAGCCGTGCCACTCGAGGGTCTTCCACCTTTGTGAAGTATCGAACCAGCCTTGTGACATCCACCTGCCAATCAGAGCCCAGGAAATAGGCCTTAGGATCCCGAGGGTCCGCCTGCTCTGCCACGAAATGAGTGAGCACCCGCACCAGTGCGTGCTGATACTGCAGCATGCAGCCCTTCCCCTTCCTGTCTTCTTCTTCACTGTTCCAGCCAGGTCTGGGACATGAACACAGAAACACACATGCAGGTCACACCTGTCACATACCAAATGATTTGACCTGGTATTCTTCAGTCACATAATCCTGTCTCTTTGCTTGATTGGATCACATAGAGATATAACAAAACATTATGTAATGGAATAAAAACCCTAAACCCTTTGAGAGATATGATTTGGAAGAACGCTTCTAGAAATCCCATCTAGAACCTAAATAAGCACAGTTTTTGTGTTAAACACTGTTTGTTTGTGTGTCTCACCTTTTAGAGGTTAGTATTGGTACCCTCCAGCTCTTGATCTGGCTCAACTCTGTGTCCGACACCTCAATCTGGAGGGGGAGTTGGGGCATCCACACGTTCATTTCCAGTTGAGCACTCAGGTAGCTGTAGGTAAAGTTCACCATCATCTTCACTTGGCCCTTTGTCTCTTTGCCATTCACGAAAACAAAGTCGCACCTGTCCGACACCTGGAAAGGAAGAGATAAAAGCTAAATGAATATCGTATCATTTTAATTTCTATGATTATATCAAAGTTTTTGTGTATGTACGCTCGTATAAAAAGTCTATATCAAACTCAGGCTGAGATGGTTGTCAATGAAGGAGCTGTTACTCATCTAACCAATGACAGAGAATAATATGATATCTCATAAAAGTCACTATTTTAACGAATAGACCATTCTTACGACAACAAATGGCCTTGAGGCAGTTTTGCACTGCGTGTGTTACCATAGCAATGTCAGATTGCTGTAATAAACTACTGCGATGATCACCGGTCCGAAGCTTTAGGGAAACTAGCATTGCAATTTTATGTTAATCAAAATATCATGTGGTGCAGCGCTGAATATCAGTCCTTCACAGCCAAGTGCATACATCACACTGTAATTCCAAAGGTGACTTTGGCAAGTTTGGGCAACTGCTGAAAGATCTCATGGACATTTTGAGACATGAGTCAGGAGATTTTCATTGGCCACTGCTCTGAACAAATTGGATAATTAACGCAGCATTTAGAATTCAGTCACCAGCCTGTGGAAGTGCACAGGGGAGCAGACGGAAGAAAAATGGTGACTTTGACAGATAGCCTTAGGAGGAATTCAAATAGCAAATAGATCCCCTCTCTTATTTGCAACTGTTGGCTAGAGGATGTGCTGTCCCAGTGACAAGCTATTTTTGAGAGGGTTTTGTGTCATCATTCACATCTGAGCCTGAGTCATCATGCACCCATGACCACAGCTTTGGCTTTGAAATGACTACATCACTATGTGTCATCCTTGTTGCTAACTGAGATGCCCTGAGCTTTCTGCACTGATAATTCTGTGCTTGATTTATATCCAAACAGCAGATTTACAATATATGGCAAATAGGCCCTGGAACAGTTGTTGCTATGGAAAATTTCTAATTCAAACATGGAATAAAAACCGGTGAATGTCTGATTTAGTTGCGCAAAGTCGCATTTAATACCAGGCAGACAACCAGTCATCCATGATCTACAACATTTCCCTTATTTCACAAAAGTATTCCAGGATCTCCGCTGAACTTAACAACCCTTAACTAACCCTAACCCTAACCCGAGTATCGTTTAAATAATATTCTAAAGCATTAGTTAAAAAGGGATACCGTGTTAACGAGCCATCCATCCACTCATCCTGGTCTCAATCTCATTCTGCTGCCAGGAATATCCCTCAGTGTTTTGTCAAAAAGGATATTTATTTAAAACGGGATTTGACTTTCATCATTGGTTATAGTATTAAAAAAAGGCAGACATTTAATAAAGCTGAGAGTGTGCAGAATAAATACAGCTTTTGAATTAACTGAGGGGAAAATTAAGTTCAAGTCTCCAAACGCAAATCAAAAAAAGCTGCGGACAAACACTGCATCCAAATGCAGCAGAGAAGTTTGATTTTAAATTAAGCATCCAGCTAAATAAGTCCACTTTATTTTGTTAGGTCTTTGTGGCTTAATAACAATTTGCTTTTTCTTTATACAATCAAATACCATTATATAGAACAAACAGCTGGACAACAAACTGTTGCTGCTACAAAGCTAACATGCAGAAATGACGTGATGGCTTGCTAGCAACGATACAACTATCTCACCAACAACATGTCTTTTTGTTACATTATACTTTATGTTACCAGACACATAGAAATTACACTGATACTTGTTTTTGCATCACAAACATTCGTTGACAATACTGACATATTGCCTCAATAGAACATAGTGAAACCAATGTAACCCATTCGACAAGCAGTAACAGTGCAACACCCTTAGTAAGACCCCATAGGCAGCACTCACACACTAACACTGGCCTTAACATTGCCGGCAAGCCCATTCTCAACTCCACACAGCCTGGTGCATGTGCCATATTTACCACTTGTCCCTCCCACTGCCCTCTTTCTCCATCTCCCCTCTTCCTTCCACTGTCCTGTGCACAAGCACTAACTCCTTTGTTCCTGATTGTGTTGCTCTGCAAGCCAGTTCCAATGTACAGAGCCAGGCTTGTGCAGAAACACAGAATACAAATATTTTTATAACACAAAGAATGGACACCTAGTTGACAGTTACTGAATTTGACACAAAGTACTGGATTAGAATCATTTAATCAATCTTTAATGCAATTCAGTCAAATCGCCACGTCATTAAAAGTCCTGATTGACCAACTTAATAGACACACATGTACATTACGTATTGTAATTTGGTCACTT
The DNA here is from genome assembly GCF_963576545.1 of Limanda limanda. Classification (NCBI taxonomy): domain Eukaryota; kingdom Metazoa; phylum Chordata; class Actinopteri; order Pleuronectiformes; family Pleuronectidae; genus Limanda; species Limanda limanda. The sequence goes on along the minus strand of NC_083640.1, from coordinate 7,653,703 downwards.
GCAATATCCAAATCTCAGAAGCTGCAAATTGTTGATTGAGGTCAAATGTGTCACATCTTGCTATTATGAATGAAGAATTGTGCTGCTACAGAGATTCCCGGCCTACAAATCATATCCTTCTGCTTTGGTACAGACCCCCATCACATTCTTGTCAAAAAATACAGAAATTACAACTCCCTCTCAAATCCTGACTCATATTGAAACCACCGAATCCCAAAAGCAATGACAATATGGTTTTTATTTTTCAAAAAAATGAATGTATTATTGTTTTGTGTATTGCTCATCCCTAATTCTAAATCCATCCGTCATCCATGCACATAGGAAAACATTTCCATCATGACAGATTAGACTTTGTTTTGCTTTTGTTTTGCCACATGAGCTGCTCATTCTGGATAAATCCTGACCCCCTCTCTCACCAGCAGATTTGATACTCTTCAGGCACACCAGAAGAGAAAAGATATCTGAGTCAAGCTGTTAGACTAAGAAGATTAAAGGGTATATTTGTGACTGAAGCTGCTATCTGGTCAGCAAATACACTGAGCTACAGTAAGCTTAGAACAACAGCAAAGTTGGCTACAACACAGGGTTGAAATGATTGATTTAGTTCCCTGCTGGCCTTTTGACATCCTCACATAATCCTGCTTGTCTTATAACTGACGCCCATCTGCACTTAAAACATTGGCACTTACTGTATGTACATTCCTCTGGATCTGCTCATGGAGCAACACACAACACTACACAAAACGTGACATTTATTAGCCAAGACATCCAATTGTTTGCTGAACCTGCTTTGGGACATACTTGACCAGCAGAAAAAAAAATATATTAGAGAGCTGGAGTCCACTGTCTTTATTCTTTGTTTACAATCCCACTTTAGCCTTGAGTAAATACATTCACAGCCCCAGACCTCAGGGGCCAGGGGCCTCACTTTCAATTTCATCAGTAAACAAAGCCGGCTTTTGGCAGTCAGCCGTGCTCAGGTTCACAGGATAAAAGGGACAAGTCATAGGATGGGCGCACGGAGGCAGACCATGGGGTGAGCAATTTAATGCAGTGGCTGTTCATTGTCTAGAAGATGAATGGACGATGTTGTCAGAGCCCAACTAATAGTTTGTTTTACTGTGTGGAAAAGAAACGGGGATCAGAGGTGGCTTTGGCACAACTTATTTGTCCGCATCTGTCCTCACCATCACACATGAGACCCACCTTGGCCCTACGGAGCAGCTTTTTATCCTGCTCCACATTTCTCTTTCTCACCTTAGCATCGGCATTGGCAGACAAAGACACATATCTCTCATTTTTCTGTTCATTACTGCTAAACCCATTTTTGTTCCCAGGTAGCCAATTACTAGAGGTGATTGAATGTTTTTTTTTTACATATTACTGAAAAAGAGAAAGCTATTTAACGTTGAATAAAAGGTGTAGAAAAAAATATTTAAAAGCAATTTCACCTCTCACCTTGTCAGCGTCCTTTTTCAAAAATAAACTTGAGCCATATCTACTACATAAAAACAACTGCATTTGGAATATTTGAAACCAAAAAATTTAGAAATAAAGCATCAGAAAGCTATCATTCACTGTACAATATCTAGTACTATGTAAGAAAGAGGAGGGAATCTTACCTTGAGAACATCTTCATCACTGGAGCTGCATTCTGTGTAGTCCGACACATCAGTGACGACTCCATCCTCCTCCACAGCTACTATCCTCACAGGCATCGCCACCTTCTTTCCAGTCAACACGGCTGTGTTCAGGATCTCTGTGTCCTGCAGAGCGCCAAGGAACATAAAACACAGACTAAACAACAAAATATAACAAACCTCATACAATTATTATTATATTACATTTGATTTTTACATCTTATGCGGTGGAATTACCAGACATCTAAAGGTTTTTGTGTTTAGGAGTCAGTTACTCAGTAATCCTGTTTGCCCCAAATGCTTCCCCCACGGGAGGTTGGTGCAGGGAGCAGGGTTTACACAGGGTGATGATCAGGTCACCACATGTGAGGGAGAGCTAAGCTTGGAGTTTGCTGCCCTGGCACGGCCCTCAAAGGAATGTCATATCAGTTCAAACACGGCCAAATAACTAACGACAGGGACACGGACCAGGATTAATCTCTGCACATATCTATGCATATACAGTACAGCCTGTTCCATACGGCTCAATGTATTATTAAAGAGGGCTGCTATGGCAGGTAATGCAGGTGGTGCAGCTCCATCTTTAGCTTCCATTATCCACTCAGAAATCCAGTTGGTGTGAGCGAGATACTGAACCCGAAAGGCTCAGGATGGTGAGGCTAGCACCTTGCGTCACAGTTGTGTTGTCGGTATGTGAGTTTGTGTATCTGAACAGGTTAACGAAAGAAAAGCTATGTGATTTGGATAAAGCAGTCTATTTCGAATGTACCTGGTATCTCGCTGCATTTGTGTGTATGTTTGTGTCCCCACAATATGGGGACTTATCTTCCTTCTGGGGACAATAACCAAGTCCACATGATGTCGATCATTGAGATTTAAGGTGAAGACTTGTTTTAAGGTTAGGTTTAGCTTTAACTTTAGGTTAAGTTACGGTTAGCTTAGAGAAAGTCTCCAGGAAATCAGTGTAAGTCAATGTAATGTCTATGTGTGTGTGTGTGTGTGTGTGTGTGTGTGTGTGTGTGTGTGTGTGTGTGTGTGTGTGTGTGTGTGTCTGTGTGTGTATGTGTGTACAGAGAACCATTCGTCTGCATGCAGGAATAATCAAAGCCTATAAAGGAAGCAGATGGATACGTGTCCTCCACTGTAGAACACACAGTTTCAAATGAAGTTGAAATGATTTAACATTGTGTGTGTACGTGTGTGTGTTGATCAGTGTGAGAGCAGCGGAGCACAGCCCGGTCAAGTTCTGTGAATGATCAGTTAAATCAAATTTAAAGAGACACTTGGCCGCTCCGAGGATGAAAATGAAACAGATGGATACGTGTCCCTCGACGGTAAAACTGCTTTCAATGAAGCTGAAACAACTGAACATCGTTTTTTTTTTTTCCAGCTGTCATTACAATAAAGTTGAAAAAACACTGATCTGAAGGTTGTGTCAGCGAGGCTTCCCGCCATCATGTAGAAGTATTGAGCGGCAGCAGAAGCAGGATCAGTCAATGCTAATGTTCCTTCGAGTCAACCATCCAATGTCTGCATGTTTGGGCCTCAGCCTGAGGTCGGCTTCTAATCCACAAAGGAGATGAACCATGTCCAATTCTCAAGTCAGGACACTGTGGTAAACCCTTATAACTTCAAGCAATCCATTAGCATTGTGATGGAAATGCAGCGTTTAGCTCTGTGAGATGTGAGTAAACTAATGCCCAAACGTCGCCATTACCTAAAGTCCAGTCATTCCTGACTTTAATCTGACATAATTTACATAAATTGTTAATAATATGTGGTTAGACAAATTAAGAGACATGGGAGAGGGCAGTGTGAGTGTATTACATGACTATTTGTCATGGTTCATTCTCAAACAACGCAGGATTAGGAAGTCACTGTCCCAGGTGACAGATAAATCAGAGTGGACGCAGTAATTCAGAGCGGTGTAAACTTGTGTAATGTTCCATATTTAGTAGTGGGGATTATATTGTGGATTAATTATAGAGGTAGCATGATAAAGAAGCCTGCTGCACCAAAATAGCACCACATGAAGCATCTGTTTGTCGGAGACGATGACCACATATTGCACGCCAGAACAGAGCAGAACAACACAGAGGAGAGACATCAGCTCGCTGACAGTCAACAACACAAGGTCACTCTCTGCTCAAAATAGAACCCATTTGCTAAACAATCCCAAGCATAGCGAGCCGTCTGCATATGCAAACCAGACAGGAATGGATCACGGCAAAGTGCATTCTATGATATTTTCATGCATCAACGCTCAAAGGATACGGTCCAAGCATTATCGGAAACGCTGCTGTCTGGTTTTTAGTAATGATCAGGTGTGACGTGGAGACTGTCAGCGAACTCACCATCACGAGAGGAGCCAAGCCGACAAAGTCTCTCTGAGTGGTGTAGATTCTCATGGCTCCTTCGGTCTTGGTTAGGTTTTGGGTCAGGGACGGCAGCTCCAGTTTCCATACAATCACCTGACTGTCGAGAGGACTGCTCAGCTCCTCAACCTCAAAATCCATCTGAAGCACCTCCAGCAGGCTGCCATCAAGCCTGGGTGGGGAACAGAGAGCACGATTAGTTAAACGAAAACAGTAGAACACAAACACATTTAGAGATACAGTATAGGCTACACAGTTCCTGTTGAGACAAATTATGTGTAAAAACTAGAATGGCACTCAGTAGAGCGCATACCTCCAACAAATATGTCAAATATCAGTCCCCTAAACATGTCGGATTTTTCCATAAAAATTCATGATTTAATCTCTAAAAAATTTACGAAAATGTTCGAAATGGCCATGTTGCAATGTGAAAGAAAAGGAAAAACAAACCCTGGATCTGCCTATTAATCCACAGCCACACCAAAATGTAATGGAGGCTTTTCTGACCCATATTGTATCCTTTCCCCAAATGTTAATCTATCCTTTAGTTTTTGTGTAATCCTACTAACTCACCAAAAGACAAAAAAACACAAATAATCACTAACTCCTTGGTGGAGGTGATAAAGAAAAGGCAAGCTAATAATTGACAAGACAAATTGTAAAAGGAATGTTACTGCAGATTATGCATAGTGTGTTTTATTTTGTGAAAGCGGTGGGATGCTGCATTTTTCAGTGTTTTTTGGCAGTTTGGCAGTTGCGTGATTCTTTCAACACCTTCACTTTGCACATTAACAGCAGGAACACAAAATCGTTCCATCACAGCCAATGGTACTTTATACGATTACTTCACCATTGGAGTCTCAGATTCTCTTCCCTCTCTTTAAGGCCCCGCGGAGATAATTGTGTCTAGAAAGAGGCCCAGAGACTCTGTGGCAGTGTAGCCTCCTTCACTTCAGCCTGTGGTGCTCAGTGCTCTCGATGCTCATGGATCCTGGAGAGCTGTCTTTTCTCTTTTTTAAAGATTCTGATGAAGTCACGCTTTGCATTAGGATGTTAGACGTTTCGTTTGATAAATACTAGAAGACTTTGCAGAGACTGGAGGTTTGGAGATATCCGGCTCAAAATTCATAGTGCGATGTTATGAATTCTGCCCCTTGGGTAGTAAGCGAAGAGATTTGTTGGAGAGCGGCGTGATCCCCAGTAGTTGCGACAAGACCCAAATCCCCCCTCCCTCCTTTTTTTCCCTTTTTTTTTTTTTAAGTTGTGGAGAGCTTTGCATCTCTAGGCATTTTCACGAATCGAACTTAAAAAAAAGGAATAGATATGAATTTCTCTCTTCTGGCCTTTTGCCGGAGTTGCTGCTACTGATAAGTTTATGAAGAATAAAAGGTGGTCTGAGGACAGAGGCGTTCTGCATGCACCAAAAAGTTGAAGGCTGTGTAACCTATAATGACCTCACAGCAATAGAGTGTCCTAGTCATGGATTCAATATACTCTCCCTTGGCCTCTCCCAAGTTAGTATCCTTGGTTTTGTTTTCTTGGCTCTGTGCTGAACAGGATGAAAGATATATAGGTGGACAAAACTCAGTAAGAATGCACATTCTGTACCCACATGGACATTATCAGACCCACTGCTGCTGGTGCGTACATGTTATATATATTTGTGTCAGCGCTGTGCAGACACAGTTGGACCGGCATCCTGAATTTAAATGACCTCTATAGGGCTGTGTACCGGCTGCCTTTGTGCATTAAAGCAACAACAACAGGAGAAACTGCAAATCATATTTTGTTAATCCTCCAATAAGGTTCAGACTCAACAACAAAAAGCAAACAAATAATTCTCTATACCCCACTCTCATATCTGCCCTTATTAGAGGAAAGGCCGGAGATTTTGTGTAATTGAATAATCTTAGCATATTGCTGAGAGACCTGCGATTAAAAGATAATAATGGAATTCTGGTCAAGAATCAAAACAAGATAGGCTCGATAAGGCTCACATAAGCACGCTTATATCCCTTTAAGTATGCATTAACACAGATATCCATAAGATAAAAGGATGTTGCCATGCTATTTACACCCTCAGCCAGTTTTGTGAAGCTTTCAGGGGACTGACGCTTCAACCATTTGTTTACAGCCGTGGGTCTGTCTGCGAGAGGCAGTGCTTTAATATTAAGATCCAAAACCAAGCCGCTGCCACAAAGGATAAAAGGGGCTTTAATGTACAGATACGGCAAATACTTTTAGTGCTCACTAAAGCCATGAAGACAAAAAGTCAGAGAAATCCCCACAGTGATGTGACAGTAGGGACTCTCTGCGGGGGTCCCGTTAGTTTCATGACATTTTAGAGAGGATTATCCAAAATGACTGAGTGGAAAAATATGTTGAACCCCACAGGAATTGCTATAAACAATGTCGTAATCCATGAACCAGCAAACGGGGAAAACAGCATAATGAGGTCAAAGCAATAATGATGAGCACAGATAAGGTCAGTGCTCTGTCTACAGCAGGCTGTGTCTATTTTATGAGCCACATTAACTTCAAGATGTTAAAATGTATCTCTGTACTGGAGTTCAGCAAATGCTATTGTCTCCTCATATTGCTGTGTACACTTGCTCTTCTCCAGCTAGGCCAGGCACTCACACACAGATTAGGGCTTTAGCTTCACAAGCACTTCTTGGAGCTGCACTACAAAACAGAAATAATCTCACAGTTTGAGTTCAATCTCAGAGGATCAAATCAAGTGAACATTAGCGATATTGATGGTTTTCTGCTGAATATACGATGCATCAAGATATTTGGATTAGAGTTGTGCAACGGGTCGGGTAGCCCGCAAAAAGTGATATAACGGGCAGAATTTTTTAAACATCTAAATAGGCCTCATATGCAAATTTGACCCCTTCACTTGGGCTCAACTGTCCTTACCAACACCAGACTAGGAAACACTCTGATCGCTGCAGGAGAACAGGCCCTGGGAAAATTCAAAGATGCTTTTCCACGAACACAACTCTTCACCATTTGATGTGTGTGTCTGTGTTTGTAGAAGGTTTAATCACTGGTGACGAGTTGGATGTTAACGGGACCGGGTGGGTCCGGATTAGACTTGTAGGTAGAGTGACGGGTCGGACCCGTATGGAGCTTTGTGGGTGCAGGTTTGCAAATGGACTTGTGTAGGACTCTGGTTTAAATTTCGTATATTTCGATAAGTTCCTCTAGATGATTTGTCAACCACGCAAGCAGCATGGAAATGCCCGTCTGTAAGTCCACAACTTACAAAAAGAAACACTCAATAACCATACATGGTCTTTTAAGGTCAGGACTTGGTCAGTGATGCCCTGCCCTTTCCTTCAGTGTTCATTGTTGACATTTGTGGTTTTATTGTAAAAATATCTCCACAGCTATTGGTTAGATTGCCATTAGATTCCGTGCTGATATTCAGTTCTCGTTCAAGATGAATTGTATTAACTCTGGTAATTCAAATGTTTCATGCAGCATCAGCCTCACATTAGAAATGAGCTGCTTGTTAGGGAAAGGGTGAATTCCCATCGAATAAGGTTATGGTGCAAGCGGAATTTTTAAGAGCAGAGTTTGAATGGACAAGTGTTATGTTTGAAGATGGCTCACTATAGTTCTGCAGTAACGACCTCCCTGGCTTGCAGCTTTTTAATCAGGTTCTATGTTTTACTGCATGTTAGGAATGCATGGACATGCACAAGACAGCACTTTGGGAAGTGGGGAATGAAAGACGGGGGAAGCAATCATTGTTTACAAGGGGCACTTTTTTGAGAGCACCTGCAGCCAACCTGTGCTGAGAGGGTGAATTGGGATGTCCTCTGAGGAGTGTGTTGTTTTCAGACCTCTACAGTACAGATTCTTTCCACAGGTGCAGAGACAGATACTGAAATGTTTTGCAGGATATGCATTAAAAAAGTTACATTAGACAGTGAGACTCCTTGGCCTTGAGAGTATTGTGTATTCATTCAAGCAATAGCAATTTAGATTCAATAATCAACTCCTCAGTGATAACAAAGGAGATACACAAAGGTAGAACACACAGGCAGGTTAGACACACTTGCCTTTTTCCAGGTATGGGAGCCTTCCTCTGACAAATAACAGCGATGGTTCCATCTGCACCCATATCCAGAGTGATGTCCCACAGTAAAGTGTTACTGGGTGTTGCTGTTCGAAAGGTCACACCTTTCTCAACTGTCGCTCTGTGAAAAGTCAAAAACAAAAAGGTCAAGGATTTGGTGAAGTTCAAATGTCCCATATGACTAGACAATGAAAATCAAGACAATGAATACTTCCAAAATGTAAACATATAGAGTGAATATATGTTTAAATAACTTTCCCCATCTTCATTTTTTTGTGGCAATGCAGTTTCCTCCGATAGGATATGTCAAATTTTATATCTTAAACTTCAGCTTTCGGCCCCAAAGGTATATTTGTGTCTTCAGTCAGGAAGAACAACATGTAAGACATAAAAGAAGATGGACGTATAGTACAAAAAATGAGGTGGGAGGAGTCCTGAACACAGTAGGCTAGAGAAACCAAGAACTGGAGCCGCAAGCGTCATTAAGCGTCGTTAAACATCTGAAAGTTTCAATATAATTTGCAGCGAGTATAACCATATAAATAATACCAAGTATATAGCATATAAATACACAAGAAGGAAAACAAATAACAGTATTCTATGATAAGTAGATCGAGTGAAAGTCAGGCAGACCAAATAAAGTGCAGTGTACAGACATATAACCTGATCAGCATCTTGCCATCCATAATACAAACAGCCATCATCAAGGGAGTAGTACTCAGGTCATTTCATTTAAACCAGGACTTCAAATAAAAGGCAGTTTCAATGAGATTGTCATATATTATCTATAATAAAATATACATCAAACAATATGGATATCATTCATTATTTACATAAAGCAAGCAAAACATGGTAGAGATAAAAAAATATGTCAACGATCAATGATTTACTACCCTTTAAATCCCCCTCTTTCCATTCGCATTAGAAAAACATTGCTCTCTCTGTTCATCCTTATGTGCACTCATTATTTAAACTGTACTAATAGAGCTTTCGTTTCCTTAGTGCCTAATTAGCAGATGTCAAGTATTGTGCATCTGAATGTTCAGACCTTCCCACTGGGCATTCATAGCGTAGGCAGCTTGCAGTACGCCAGATGTTAAGGAAATATTCTTGTACAAGAATTGCAATCACGTCAGGCCAGGAGAGGCACGCATGTCGAGATGCCAAGAGGTTCCAGTCTTCTGCTGCAGCAATACCAGTCATCTATGTACTGCTCCTTCTTTTATATACTCAAAGCTCCAATAAACAGTTCAGAGAAACATTTTTCTGTCTCTGGTTTTCATCTGCATGCAAAGCTGTGCGTTTTATCGCTGAATCTGTGAGATAAAAACAAAGTGCATCACGAGCCTCTGAGGAGGTGTAATCTATAATAGGAGCAACAGCAATCTGATGATGAGCTGTGCTCAGCTCTGGGCTGGGGCTGGTTTGGACTCCTCAGGCAACAGGAGGGGGAACACTGCACCCTGTTCAGCACAATTAAACAAAACGATCTCCCGGCATCAATATTTAATTGAAAATATTCAAGATAACCTCTTCATGAGTGTTGTGTGCACATTTTGTAAATTTGTGTGACAACATCTGCACATCCAGCATGTAATCTGAGGCCTCAAGTGGCCACAGATCTTGGCATGGATGTCCGTGCTATAAATTCCACTCTGTCTAACACGAACCAGTGCCTTTACATTCGCAGTGCATGACTAAAGCTTTTATTTAGTTTTTGCTCAGTCTCTTTCTCAGAGTTGATATATTTGGCAATTGTGACACCTTTAAAAGTTCAAACAGTCAAAGATCTTTGGCTACAGGTCAGCTCAGCAGTGACCTTTTTTTATAATATTGGTTTTAATCTTGTGCCATCATGACCTGGAAGACTGTCTGCTTCAATTCCAGCCGCACACCACAGACGCTGGTTTATCTGATTAACACAGGTTAAGCCAGGCATCATAGGGCTAAAAGGTGATAGCATCTGGTGTCCTGGCTGGTCTGGAAAATTAAAAAACTCCCGGTTTTGTCATGATTGCATACAGTGAACACTTTTATGGGTTAGGTTTAGATTATTTGCTATAAGGGTCAGTAAATGGTCTGTATTTAGAAACAGTCCACTCAAAGCTCTTTACAGTTACATTCAAATATTCAAAAAGTGTCAGGACAAATTTGGAGGTCATAATTTTGCCCAAGGACACTTCGGCACACATGATGGAAGAGCTGGGAATCGAACCACCTGCTCTGCATTTAACAGACGACCCGCTGTAACTCCTACGACGCACTGCTGGTAGTTATTTAAACCCTCTGACCTCTCACTCTGCCATCTCTACTACCAACCATAGGTTGCTGTGAGAGATGCGGATCAGAAGACACGCACTGAACCAACTAATTCTTTGCTTCTCACCTAAATAAATCAGATAAAGGATCCAAACCCTGTGGGTGCTGCATGGTCTTTGTGTTTGTACCTTCCCTGTGTGCTGTGCATGATATGAGAGAGCAGAAAGGTGAAGCCAGTCCAGTGTTATCAGTCAGAGGGTTCCCAGGAGGCACAGGAGCCAACACAACACAAGGGACAAACACGCAGCCTGGGCTAAATGAGCAGAGAAAAACACACGCTTTGGTTTAAATGTGAACTGGCTACAGCTTTCTGATTATAATGAAATGCAAGAACCAGGAGGAACAATACAATACAGCTACTAAATAATTGTTTCTGTTTCTACAGACCCGCCAAGTGTCATCTTTACACCTAGGTTTTTCTAGAAATTAAAAAATGTTACCTTGCAAACTTTAAGAGGTGGCCAGAGCTATAAGCTAACTATTTCTGTTTCCAGTAACAGTTCAGACATTAGCGTCGTCTCATAAACCACTCAGCAAGAAGATGAAGAAACATATCTACCAACTGATTCCACAAATGTCTGTCTGTCTGTCTGTCTGCGTGTATGTGGAACACCTATCTTGAAAACCGTTCATCTTCTTTGAGGTCTCCAATTAACCTAACTCCAGATTGTGGGTCGAAGCCAGAGCACCTGGAGAAAACCAAAGCAGACACGGGGAGAACGTGAAAACTCCCAACAGAAAGACCCCGGCTGAACCAAGTCCCCTCTTGCTGTGAGGCATCAGTGCTAACCAATGCATTACCATGTTGTCCCAACATTTCATTTCACATTTTTTGTGTTTAATTGCCGCACTGACGCTGCCTGTGGAGAATTGTAAGTGCAGTGCGATTATTTTCTTTCAATTTGTAGAAACTTTAATCCGGCATAATCAATGAGGTAAGCATGATGGCATACTCAATGTAGTAATGAGAAAACCTAGGAGGACTGTTAATCTAGTAATGGCCTCTGAACAACATGGCCTGCTGTGATGAAAGGCCTCTGTGTATTGAGCTGAGTGGTGAGGGGTTCACCTAATAAAAAGTGACACTAACAAGGAGACTTATCTTCAGCCCTTTTTTTTTTCTTTCTCTCAGCCCCCCTTGTGTATAAAAAAATAAAAACATCCCATGTGACTGGAAGAGGTTTTTGTCTTTGAGTGGTTGGGAACAGGAACTAGTGTCCACGGCCTTGGTTAGCAGGCCCCGAGGAGGCAGCAGGCAGGGGGAGGAACCGGGGCAGGGAAGATGGATGGCTGTGGAGACTGAAGCTGACAGTGTGTGAGAACAGCAGCTCTCAGGTCCTGCACCTGCCATCCATCTCACTTCTGACCACGCAAGGCATAAGTGGCACTATTGTTTCACCTTTTACATACACCTAATTCACTCACACACACACACACACACATGCACGTACATAAAAATGCCACCAGACACCAACTGGCACACAAATAGATACACACACTGTCAAGTACACTCAAAGCAGACCTTGTGACCTTTATCAGTCAGCTACCTTCCCTTACTTATTTGTGGAATGAAGTTTTCTTTATACTTTTTGAAAGATCACAGAGCTATGACCAACAAAGGAAAGTAAAAGAAAGAGAACAATTCAAAAACATGAATAAATAATAGAATAAAACACAGACGCAGTTTGATCAAAGTCCTCGAAGAGAGATTGTATCCTCTGTGTGAGTGAGACAGCATGGCCCAGATGCATTTCATCACCACGGCTGCTATCAGGATGCTACATAGGGTTTGTAATTACTTCCCTGATATAATTTGTGTTCCCATCTTTGGCTCAGAGAATGCAGCGCTGAGGGGCCCAGTACCACCACTGAACCCCAGTGCAATCTGAAACAGATGCAATCGTTAATTATGCAGTCAAATGTCCATCGTTTAGCCAGTCTGATGGCCAGCCATCGGCAACGTGCTTATCGTACTTATGGAGCAGTTTAGGGAGCTGGGGAGATGCTCATGCAACAATCCTGCCAAATGGCAGGCACCGCGGCACTAACAGAGGATGTAAAAGTCCTATTTGTCACACAGATGAGTGATTGGGCTCCCTGGTTGAAACGCTCACTGGCACGGCGTCCTGTTGATACAGAGGTTCAAGTTTATTTATCGCCCACATGCTGCCTCTAAATAAAACTCATGGAACAAGACAAACTGGCTCATAGGTGACTTCTAACTGCCTTTAGAGTACAGTCAAAAACAATGTATGGTTCAAATGGCTGGTCATACACTAATAAATGCCCTCTACGTGGCCATTGTGTTGATGGTAATACAATATGACCTTTATCAAACTGTCACTGAGTACGACAGCTTCATTTGGCCGGAGTGGACAGGTATGGCTTGTCTTTTCTCAATCGACCTCAAATTTGTATGTCCCTCTACTCCAGCTATGGACATCAATAACAGGTTTATCATGCTGATGAGAGTATTAAGCAAAGCTTAATGGAACATTCAGTCAGTGATGAAGCACACAGACAGCTGTTGAAGAGGGGATGCACAGCGCCTGGTAATGTGTTAATAAGCTGGGGGAGGGGAGTTAGAAACAGTCACCAGTATAAACTAGAAAAATAGAACTGCCCATCATACAAGGTTAACTATCACAAAGTGTCTTCCAATATCTTCTAACCCAAAAAAAAATGCTATGAGGAGAGCAATAGTGTGGAAGGAGAGAAAAGGAAATGAAAAGGAGGAAAGGGGGGGCAGATGAGAAAAATTCAGAAGAGTAAAATAATAGGACGAGAGAGGGAAGGACAGAAAAGGAAAGGGGAAAGAAGAAACAGAGGAAAGAGGAGGTGACATTTCTGCTATCAGACTCCTGAACATGAGAGACTGAGTAAATGAATTAAAGCAGGAATGATTAAAAGCGACAGAATGAAGAGGGGAAATCAGGATTTCTTTTCTGGCTTCATTGCTCCGGCGAGGGTAACAAAATGAAACCAATAATCTAAACCTTTAAAAAACACCTGGACGCAAGTTAGTGTTTCCCCGACGGAAAAAAACCCTACAGCTCTGTGTCCCTCTGTTTCTTTTACAGCACCAGAAACCTGAAGAGAAATTCTGACAATTTACAAACTCTGAAATAGGACGAGAAGGACAAAGTGCATTCATGCATAGCTGTTCACCCAATCAATATTCAGCTACTGCAGCATTTCAGGACCGTCTGAGTGGATGAATGTGGGAACAGGTGGAAAAGGAATCGCCTCCTCACCCGCTCACCTCCACTGAAGCATGTAGGAGCGACTCAAGGCCGGAGTGAGTCGAGTATTATTTATTTTTCATAAAGTATTGATTGTGTACCACAGAGTTTCTCAATCCACAGGGACATGCTGTGCCATTTGTACAGGAAGAGTTGAATGAGCTGCCTTCAAGGTCTTTCTTGTTCTTGATCTGTTTTCTTGTTTCCTTGAGTCAGGAGAACTTACTGGACGTCTCCCAAAAAAACACAGCAAACACCAATATAATTTAATTTATGATGTGATAGCAAACTACATGTGAAAGACAGATTTATGACATGCCTTTGTCATGATCAAAATCTCCTCAGTATATAACTGTAAAAAAAATGTATTTCCCTCCTTCTGACAGTTCATTCTTCACTGGCGGAGAGCAAAGCAGATAGTATCTATAATAATAATAATAATAATAATAATAGAAAAATCAGTTCTAATCAAGTTAGTATAAATCTGTACTTGTCTACTCTGACAGCTTACATGGACAAATCCAGCGTCGTTGCAACACCCTTCAATTTGATATCCAATAGCAAAATATATTTCGCTGCTGATGACCATGAAAACCAAACTGTTCGAGCCTTTAATTCAAATCCACCTCTGAGCTGCCCATCTGTCATGTTTCATCATTTCACCTTGAAAAAAAGGGACGGAACTTTTTCATGTTCTGAAATGCTGCTGGCCCTGTTTTAGGCGATAGATCACCTTTATTATCGGTCCCATCAGTGACAGAAATTCTCCTTCGACAAGGCAGAACACAATTCACATTTATCATTTGACTCTGGACAGGGAGAAACTGAGGTGTTTGGAAACGATGACGTAGACCCTCACAACCACTTGCTGATTTGGTCTTTTTGTTCGCAACATAGTCTTTGTCGATTCGTCAGGCTCCCATCCACTGACCCCTTTCCGTAAGAAGAACAACCAGCATTATCCTCGGCTACCAGTGTAGAACCCAACATGGATAATCCTCGTGTTTGCTGGTGACAGCTATTGTGCAGTTAAATTCTGTGTTTTACAATTATAAAAAGTGTTTGAAGCTGACACGCTATTATTCGAGGAATGCCTGTTTACACCGGCATGCACAAACTCAGTGTACTTGAGTGGTCACATGATATGCCTCTTTTTTTATGACCTAAGATGTCACAGAGACCTCCAGAGAAAAAAGATTGCATAAGATTGGTTCTACAAAAGCTCTCGTCTTTAGTCAAACAGTAATATTCTGCATTTCCAAAGGGGAGCATAGCTTTCAATTAAAATTAACTATGCCAGTATTACCCATGATTTTCATTCAGTCAATAGCAGAGCATTGCATGTGTGAACACAGATCACGAGAATACCCATGAGTCACAGGCCACACGTGATTTTTATTTGATCCGTGTCAACCTTGGTGACTAGCACGCTTCAAACAGCCCTTAATGTTCTTGTTTTCAACTGTAATCAAATAATCCAACCCACTTCCCAGAGAGACAGTTAACCTCCGTAATATTTTCCAAAAAATGCGATAATCCATCCTCAATCTAATTTCCTCCAATATTCCCTTACTTCTTCGGCTGGAGAGGGATTTGTGCAAGGATTTGAACAAGAACTGTTATCGTATATTTCCCCATGTTGAATTCCTACCAGAGGGGCCGGCGGTTTGATCCCAATCGTCCCTCTTCGCATGCCGAAGTGTCCTGGGACAAGATACTGAACCCCCAAATTCCCCCTTCTCATAGTAAAAGTCCTGCACATAGATGGCAAAACTGTAATGTAAAGCTCTTTGAGTGGTCGTCAAGAAAAGATCTTTATAAATACAGACCATTTACCGATCTGACGTTTTGAAATGGTGAGACAAAAGAAAACACAATCTTACCTGAGTGTGAAGTTCGTCAGCTGAGCAGAGCTGGCCATGAGTATGTAGAACGTGGCGATATCGGTCTTCTTCAGGGGTTTGGAGGACGTCCGTACGACGATGGCGTTGCCAAGCTTGAGGCGAGAGAGTGTTGCCATCCCTTTAGGCACCTGCAGAAGTCGTACACTGCCAATCCTCTGCATGGGAGTGACAGGAACATACTCGGCCTGCTGCTGTGAGCGACTTCCATCCACAGAATAACATTTCTCTCTGACTTTAGGCTGAGCCTGGTAGTACAGCTCCACAGGGTTCCCAGTGGACGGGTCCTGCCTCTCCCTGCTGGTGCCCTCTGACCCCGGAGCAAACCAGCCAAGAGAAGGAGCCAGCTCGGCGATGCAGGTTCCCCTCTCGCCCCCGATGGCACAAGAGGCCCTGACCTCCTGGGTCTGCCAGAAAGCGTACACTGTCACACACGGTAACTCATCCACAGCTCCCTCCCCCCTGCCCCAATCCCTCCCTGCCACATAGAAGAGCACCCGCACTTTGGGCTTGGAGGAGAAAACCCGGGGCGTCAGTGCAAAGGCCTGGATTTTCCAGTTAAAGGTGAAGACCTCTGGAGCGTCGAAGAGCTGCACAGACTGAACCAGATCCAGAGGCACAAGCTGCTCGGTGGACATGGTGCCATAGCTGGCGTTGACAGCTGGCTGGCGGCTGGCTCTTAAAATAACAAAGGGCTGCGTGTGACTCTGCATGCTGGAGTTCCTCATGAAGTCCTGGCCGGCCTCCTTCAGGAAGAGGTAGTCAGCGTCTTGCACGTCGTAGTTGACTGGCAGGTAGACAGGGAAAGGCACTGGGCTCTTCCTGTCGGTCAGCTCTTTACTGCTCAAATCTGAAAAGAAAGAATGGAAAATGTCTCGGCTTGTCTCGGCTTGATAAAAGTCACAGCTCTATATTTCTAAGCAGCTAGAATTGTACGTGAAACAAAAACAGATGTAAGGCCGTCACCTTTCCTTCCAATGTGACAGTAAAATAATATCCCAGGAACTAACACTTGGGTTTAAAAGTTATCTTAGGCCAAATGATCAACTGAGTGGGGAATCAAAGTATTGCACTAAAAGGCCTCTGAGCTTAACCTTAAAATCCCTGTAACAGATCACAAAGTCCGAAATAATGTAAATTACAACAAGAGAAGCTTAGGAGTGTTTTTGCTTCTGCCACAGCAGCTTCTGTTTGCATTGAACAACAGGGGAACTCTGCGGATTTTACATTTCCCGGTGTTGTTTAATGGTGCACCCCAGTTTCAATCTTAATCTCTCAATGGAATTTGTATTGTGAGCCACAGATGTACACATTAATAAATCCCTGATAAAGAGGCACAACTGTTTTTCACTGCATATGGCAAAGTGCACCCTCATGAACATGCTGCAGGCTTAAGCTGTCTCTCTGATTATTTACAAACTGTATTTACAAAGAATAAAAAAGACCTTCAACTGTTCTACACCTCCACCAATAGTCAAAAGAAAAATTACAATACTTAATATTATAATTCAATTATATTAAAGTGATGTAGAAAATCATGTCATGAAAAGATAAACTACTACTTCATTTGCTAATATTCTTTGCTTTTGAAGACCTGTTTGTGGTTAGTAAAAATACTGTAAGTGAATCAAGTAATTCAAAAAGTTCTCTTGAAAAATATATTTCCAGCCATGTTGTTGTTCCCCGTTTCTCCTCCGCTGCCCCAGTTTCATCTCTCTCACATGGATGATCAGCTTTCTGTATATGGGCGGAAAAGGTGGGATCTGATACATCTGGCACAAGGTTGACTAGAGGGATTAAAATGGCTTTTCAGATTGTCAGCAGGATGTGAATTGAATGCCTTGCAGATCAACCATATTAAAAAAAATGAGTCGAGTACATCATGGTGTGAGGAAGAAGATCTGGATGCAACATTTTGATTAAAAAATACAAAGCTAATTAAAACAGAAATGAATCTTGAGTATTTTATATCAGTTAGTATTATTATTTGTGTCGGCACTTCACATTGCCTGTATAATGTTTTAAAGGATTACAGGCTGACTGTTAAACACAAGTGCAAAGAATTACCTTTTTTTACATGAGTGAGTAAGAACAAGCCCAGAGCATAAATATGCCCTGATCTGGTTTAAGAGCTTGATGGTGAGTGTTTGCCCCTGATGGAAATGAGCGGAGGCAGAGGTCACTCGGCCGTCATGTGTCCTCATTAAACATCCATTTTGATAGAATTATGAAGATTATAGACTCTGACCTGAGCGCGCACTGTTTATCTGGTGGCTAATTGCCCTACTTGCTGAATTAAGGACAAAAACACTGGTGTTTACTCTGGAGATTATAAATTGCACCAGGCAAAGAACTGCACGGTGAAAAACAAATATCGTGGCAAATGATCCTCTCCTCTACGGTGTCGAAGAGATCACATCTAGATTGATAGAGCGTAGTGCAAGATGCATTTGTAAAATCATAATAAAAGAGGCCATTCACTACGTCCTTCATGGCTGCTGGCATTTGGCAGGCCTCTTGTTTATCTCGCCCTCCTCTGCTCCTTCATCCTCACGCGCGCATCCATTCAAAGAGCCCGTCATGATGCTCCGACAGCTCGCACAGCAACAACTATACTGTAAGTGTCACAATCCTAACCCAGCACCATCGATCTCCCCCCCCTCCACTCCCTTCACTCACAGACGAGAGTGTCAGTCATGTTCTCTGAGGGGGCGACACACGCCGCATGAGGCAGACACTGGAGCCGGGAGCCGGGGTTTGTCCTGGCTTAGCCTACCGGTGGCCATAGTGACAGATGTGCTGTTTAATACCAGAGCTGGCAGCGGCTGTGGCTGGAGTGAATATAAACTGGCTCAGTGACTCCAGCGGGGAGAGCACAGTGCCAACGTGGACACAAAGTGCTGCACACGAAAACCCCATCCCTTTACAGTGGTGTTTGATGGGTCATCTGCGCTCCTCTTGTTATTTCACATGCTTCTGCATTGCACACGACCCAAAGGAAACCGAATAAATGAAGCATACACAGCACGCACAATCTATTGGTGAGTGTGATGCCAGACACTGCAGGAATTGTTTGCTTAAGATTTATTTTTTTGCAGTTTTTAGAGAGAGAGTTCTTCTTTGCCAGTGTTTGCTTTGCCAATATTTTTGATTTAACAAGTAGCCAGTGTAAACAAAACTCCACTTCAGTGGTCCTGCCCTCAACTCCTGCCATCCTGCACACTGACATGTTCCCTGCCCCACGCTGTTGCTTTGATTTATTATTTTTCTCAATGGTTTATGTTGAGTCCTCATTTAATGCAAGGGTTTAAATCAAATGTTGTTAATCGGGTGCTCAGTTTAAAACCCACCTTTACAGTTGTGTTTGATGGGTCATCTGCGCTCCTCTTGTTATTTCACATGCTTCTCATTGCACACGACCCAAAGGAAACCGGTTAAATGAAGCATACACAGCACGCACATTCTATTGGTGAGTGTGATGCCAGACACTGCAGGAATTGTTTGCTTAAGATTTATTTTTTTGCAGTTTTTAGAGAGAGTGTTCTTCTTTGCCAGTGTTTGCTTTGCCAATATTTTTGATTAAACAAGTAGCCAGTGTAAACAAAACTCCACTTCAGTGGTCCTGCCCTCAACTGATAAAACATGAGAGCAAATCCACGGCACCAGCTGTTCCCGTCGCTCAAATCACTCATTGAAGAGCCTCAGCTTCTCTTCCTTCTTGGCCGAGTCAGAAAGCATCAGTGTTGCCTTGCTCATGCTTCACCCACGTCTCCAGGACTCCTGCCATCCTGCACACTGACATGTTCCCTGCCCCACGCTGTTGCTTTGATTTATTATTTTTCTCAATGGTTTATGTTTAGTCCTCATTTAATGCAAGGGTTTAAATCAAATGTTGTTAATCGGGTGCTCAGTTCACGTTTCCAGCTGAAAAATGCTCCTTGAATCTGATCAGACTGCAGAGTTGTGTTCCATCACAATTTCCTGTGACTTTGTGTAACGGAGCTTTTCATGTTGACACTATCCCTCAGCCCTGTTTGTTTTTAGTGGAGTCACTCATATGAAGCAAGTTCAATTTCAGAAAGGGAAACCAAACTGAGATTAGTTCTGCGTGAGTAACGACAGCGTTTACTTAGGGCTTGAGTCTTACATATTCATTTCAATAGTAATGTTCCCCATTACCAGTTTTAATAAAAAACATTGCTCTGTCTAACGAAAGACATTTACTCCTACGGTTTGTCTCGAGGCCCAGCATTAACCCGTCTTCACTAGCATTTCAGCTAACTTCTTTTCAGTGCATTTCTCTTTCAACGTGATTCCTTCATTTGTAATCAATCTCTGTATTATTCTATTAAAACGGCAGAAAGCTGGAGATACCATTGTGAATTTCAATGTGCAGTAATGACTCCTGCCATATGTGCAAAGCAGATGCAGAAGTGACTCAACTCCCAACAGCACCGCAGACGACAACAATGGATGTCTGCATTTTAATCTGTGACTGAGAGATTATAAAAGACGTGTTTGTGCCTCAAAGTTTCTCTTTCACGACGACTTTTGGATCAAATATTGGGGACATTTATAGCAACGCCCTGATTATAACACTAAAAAAAGAAAGTGTTAGGAACAGGCAAGATGCTTACAAAACCTGTGGCAAACAGCATTTTCTTAATCTGACGTCAGCCCTGTTTGTTACTATCTTTTAACTGGCTGACCTTTCCAGCACCTTTTATAGCGAAACAGGTACAGTCTCATTAGGATCTGACAGCTTGTCGATGAGTGGGTCCTTAGACGCTAAGATTTGTATTTATGTCGTCTGTGAGACGCTGAAACACTTGGCAGACGCCTGGGAAGGGAAATGGTGGCTTTTTAGCTGATACTATGCTTAGGAATTAAGTAGCAATTGATAAACAAAGTGCGACTAGAAATTTTTTGAAAATCTAATTCAAAAAGTTCTGGGAGACAAGCATGTGGTGTCCGCTGCAGGCGGCTAACTGGACAACTGTGTTACCCAATTAAATTTAGAGTCACAAAAATGAGAGGTCATGTTCCTGAATTTGTGCTCTCAAATGTTAGGATTGTTACGATGAGTGCAACACATTAAATTCAACCAAAATTTGTAAAATATAGGGTTTTCCAAACTATGCACTGTTAGTGAATTTATGTTCTGTGACCAAGAATTTGATTAATCTGACAATAAAAGACCTGCAACACAGGCCTAACTACATCAAGGATATAAGTTGAAATACAATTTATAATTCTAATTTGCAAAAATCGTCTTGTTAAGTGGATTTGGCAGCATTATATCCTCGCCTCACATACTTAAGTAAGTGTCTTATACAAACGGAGGAGAGATCACAGTACATCATGATCATATATGTAATGTTCTGTGGTGAGAGGGTGGAGATGATAAGGAGAGCGAGAGAGAGAGAGGGGAGAGAGAGAGATTGAGTGAGGCTTAAGCTCGTGCAGTGATTGCTATGTCCAATGACACTCTTAAATCTGCTTTCAAAAAAATCTTGTTTTATCACAATTTTCCAATTTTCCTCATCTCTTTATCCACATAAATCAGCCGGCATGCATTCCCTGGAAATAGCCATCTACGAGGCAGATATAGGCTTTTCAGTAAATGCCCCTGTGATGTGCTTTTTTCTCCTCTTCTGTTGCCATTATCAAAGTTGGGAGTTTAGATTGTCTGCTTCTTGTGTGAAAATTGGGTTCCCTGGCTTTCTAGCACTCATCCATAAGGAGAAGTACGTAATGTATTCCCAGAGAGAGGAAAAGCACTGAGCATATAAAGGCACAGCTCAAGTTGTAATGTAAACCCATCAAGTCTTTTACCCCTCACCAATTTCATCCTAAATGTTTAATATCCCACTCAGTGCTGTGACACCCCTTCGTTGCAGTGAGTAAGATGCTCATGTTAGCCTCTCTGGAATACTGTATCACTGCGGATTACGATGTAAGTTTGTGGCACAAATGAGGACATGTATGTATTATTTAGACTTCTCAGAGGAGGCTGTTCTAGTGCTGGCATTGCTTTGCTAAGAGAAAGGGGCCCACCTCCCCTCGGTAACATGTGCACAACACAGATAGTCTATTCTAATAGATCATTTGTTTTTAACTGTCATCATTAAATCCAGTGTGGTCACATGCAGCGAGGCTTCAGGTTAATTCCCTGCACTTTGGTTTAGGCTGCGTTTCACGTGTGTGTTTTATATTTTTTTATTTTTTTTTAAGAATCAAAACGCTCATTCAAGTAGTTCCAGGTCACTTACCTTGTGTAAGAACTGCTGTAATTGTTGCCAACACTATCTGTAAGATCCTCCAGCTCGGCCAGTAAAGGCTCATTTTGGCACCCGGCGCTGCTCGCTGCTGTTCCAGGCAAGTTCCCAGTGTCCGTGAGGTTCAGATCTTGCTTCAGCAGACCGTGGAGCGCATCGTTTCATCCATTTCTGCAGTTCGCACACTTATTAACATAATCACACCTGTGGGGGGGTTTATTTCGTAGCGTAGTCCGAGCTGAAGGTGGCATGGACCACGCGTCGAGATCCGTTCGTCGGCTGTGCGTAAAAGTTGTGCGTAACGAGTCTGGGGACGTCTCTCCTGGAGACTTCGCGTCCGCTGGGAAGATGAGGGGATCTAGAGCCGAAGCTGCGTTCCCGATGATCTTCAGTTTCGATCAATGTCACCTTCTGAGCAAATAATCTCAACAAGTCCCACTCTGAGTCCGTCTCCTCCGTCTGCTGCCGCGGCGGGGACTCGAACAGTCAGCGATCACTGGGTGTCTGGTGCGCAATCCTCCGGGCACTGAACTCATCATCTGTCACCGTCCATCCGCTCAGGAAGCCACGTCCAGTGCGCAGCTGGTACAGGATTAACCCTGCGTGGGGTGTGGATGTGATGTCAGAGGAAACGATCAGTGTGGAGGCTCCTGATCACCACATCTGTTTAATGCAGCGGCTTCATTATCCTCAACCAGAGTCAACAGGATATTGATCGAGAGGGAAGCTCCCGCAGTTTGATCTGGAGACTCCCACGTTCTGCTGTCCCGTCACAAAGTCTCCCTCAACCCTAACCCAACACCAGGAATAGTTCACACAGCCATTATGGAAGATGGGTGTTCAGATCTGCTGTGAGAATTTGGATCATGGATGTAGGGAAGATTGCTTTACCCGACATGTATTAATAATAGATGGTGAATTAATAGTAGATAATCAAAAGTGGAATCAAATAAATGAAAAAGGAAGTTAGAATCTGACCTATATGTGTTTGACCTGAGGATTGTCTTATGATGTATCCTCAAACCATTTGGAGTAAGTAATATAAACTTATCTTGAATTTTCACATTTCTCGACAGCGAAATCACTGTCTTTCCACAAGTGTAAAATGATTGTTCTTCACCCCAAATTATGGAAGATTTTCTCCACAGTCAATATATCTCAATCTCCTCAGACCCTCAGTGATGGGCCGTAACAATCACAGCTCAAATTCAACCAGAGCAAATCAGTGTAATTAGGACGTGATTACATCTCACTTATCTCATTATTATGGTTCATTCAAAACTTGATTGAAGAGGAATTTTATTTTATTATTTCATTCAGTCAAACACTTTAAATTGGATTGCATGATAGTGAGATTGTATTGGTCTGTGGGTGGGAGAGCATCAGGTGGATTATTAGTGCCCTCTGATGGTTAGGAGGAGTTTTCATGGCAGTGGAGCAAAGGTGTGAGAAAGTGAGGTGCTAACACTTGAGACACATGTTCTGTTTTGGCCACAGGGAGCAGATTTAAGCAGGGGAATGATCCATCAGAAACTCAACACATAGAACAGGTTTTATTTAAAAGTCATCTGCAGAAGCCAGTTACTTGTTTGCAGACTCGTGGCAGTAAATGTAACAGGGCTTCATGGACTAATAAAGAGGATTAACCAGCATATCAGTGCACGGTGTGTGACCAGACCTCCCAGTATCTGGAGACAGGAGGAAGTTGCCACAAGCTACACTACTGTGAGCTTTCTGGAGCTCCTCCGTAGCACTGCAGAGCTGTGATAAGCAGCATCTGTGTGTTGGGGTTGCTCCAGTGTGCCGTGGCACTGCCGTGGGATAATTTAGATCCTTTCCTTTTTACCTGCTACTCACACAGGCAGAAGCAGCAAGTACACTTTGTATTACGAACAGGCTTAGAGGATTTATCCTCCCAAAACTGCTGCTGAAGTTGTTGCAGCAGTGCACAAACACAGAAGTTGCGGCTGTATCAAGATGACATGAACGCTTGTCATATATGCATAAGAGCACAAATATTTGATGAGATGCAGCCGGCCTTAAGAGCTTGAAGTAAACTAAAGCCCAGTCTTCTATGTACATTCGACAGTTTGGATTTGAGGAATTGGCAGCTGAATGGTTGAGTAATCTTCCGACTGAATCGTCATTAAAATAGCAGAGACATGCTGCAGCAGGGAAAAAGCCTTTTCAGTCACCTGATGTTGCATGTTATGCAAATCACTTGTCAGAAGTGTCACGCATTCACCCATCATTTCAGATGACATTACAAAAAAATCTGAATTTTCTGACTGTTTCGGGAAATCTCTATATGGGGCATCCAGAAGAAGAGAAAACATATGGTGTCAAGAATATATTACAAAACACTTAAAGAACAGACGAACAACACTGGCCTCTGGCTATGAAAGTTAGGAAGTTGACATAGATGGATGTCACAGCAGAGATGTGCTGGAGTCGGGAGAGTGGCCATAAACTGGTGATAGATGTGAGTGCCACAAGCAAGGGAATGTGTTTTCAATGTACATCATCCTTCTGTTTGACAGATAGAGGCTCCTACTGCTGAGGTGCATTCAGCCTCACACGACGCTGTAATGTTTCCATTCTCGTTCTCATTGCTCACTCAGAAAGAGAGCGCTCCGGGTTTTGCACATGTTCAAAATAACATTGTTAACACTTGTTTTAGGTTAAGTATATGGACAAAATATTTGGGCTGTCTGTGTGTGTGTGTGTCTGTGTGTGTGTGTGTGTGTGTGTCTGTGTCTGTGTCTGTGTTTGTGTTTGTGTTTGACAACTATAACTGTCTAACAGTCATATTTGGTATTAACATGGATGCTGTCTGATTGTATTTGATAACAACGCAATTGTAAAAGTTAGTAAATACTTCTAAGAACTGCAGAGGCCAAACAGACCTATGGTGAATGGTCTGTATTTATCTAACTGTCCTAGTCTTGATGAACACTCAAAGTGCTTTACAAAAAAATATGTGCCATTCACACATTCACGCACACATTCATACAGAGCATCTATGGGCTGTGAGTACGGAACAGCTGTCAGGGACAGTTCAGAGTTCGGTAACCTCACCCAAGGACACTTCGGCGTGGGGAATGGGGAAGACTGGGATCCGACAACTAACCTTTTGGTTAGAGGACGACCCGCTGTATCCCCTTATTCGACCTGACATAAATTCACTAGATCTCGATGTGATACACTCATAAATATCAGTCCTTTAAACATGTCAGATTTTTCATCAAGATCCATGAATTATTCCCTGAGAAATCAAGGAAAAGAAGTTTTGAGGAAGTCAGAAATAACATCTGCCCCCTGCTCCAGATCTGCGGTAAAATGAAATGGGTTCTTCTTTCACCCATGCTACATCCATACAAGTTTCATGGTAATTGGTCCAAAAGTTTTTGCATAGTCAGGCTTAAAATCAAAACAAATTTTGGTGGAGGTAATAAATGCTCATGCAGTTAAAATCCAACATCTTTCTAATGTCTGTCTGTTAACTGGGAAGGTGCAGTGTGCACCTAGTTAGCTTAGCTTAGCAGAAACAAAGAAACATTTCAAACAGATAGCCGGGTTTCATAAAGGCATCACATCAGCCTGCTGGTGCTTCCAAAGCTCACCTATTTACACGTTTGTTTAATATGTTCACAGACCAATGTGTTAAAAGACAATTAATTATTTAATAGTTTCTTTGTAAGAATGTAAAAAATCAAGCAAAATTTGAATATTAATTTATTTTAGTTTTTAAACCAACTTATTCTTTTCACAGCCTGACAACCTAAAAGCTTTTATTATGAATTGATCTGTCAGTGATCAGCAAATGGTTTCTAAATAGAGAGCTGCGTTTTCATGTTTCTTTGTGGGAATAAAAAAGTGAGAGTTAGAAACATTAAGTGTCTTGATACATTTGGATTGGATTGAGTTAACATATTTAGCTATTTCTCATGAGTTAATCACCTCTGCAAATCTAAAGTAAGGTGTTTGTTCAACTTTGAGGAACCTGGTGTCATGTGGCTTCTTAAGATTATTTATTTTATAAATGCAAACAAGAGGATTTGTGCGAACCTGCAGGTAACAATCTGTAATAAACAGGACCATTGATAACACACAAACTGACTAAACAAACACACATTTTATTCTTATAAGTGCTGTTGTGTGATCCGGACTTTATGCATTTTGCAGGTTGTGGTGGCTGTGATCAAACACGGGAATAAACTACACTCCAGAATAAAAGTGTCATGTGAATAACAGTAAAAAAAAGAATCTGACAAGTCAAACTACACCCACTAAAGCTCCAGATCAAACAGAGAATTCTCAAAACCCTGTCAATCACTACGTGCAATTACAGTTGTGGCTGCTCCCACCTCCTAGGCTCTGTCTGCACTTCCTCACCCAATAAACCTTCAAAGAGTGTACAATGTTCAAACTGCAATGAATAACAAGCCCTCTGCTTACAATACTGAAGAACACCATTATATTCTGCTGGGGATAAAACAGTGATAGGCAAATCTTTGATATTCCGGAGGCTTCTTCCTGTTAAATGAAAGAAAATGGCGTCTACGCTCTTAATAGGCAGCAGGCGACTGGAAGCCTTTTCATAGTACATGTCTGTGCCGCATCCAGGGCAATCCCCCGCACACTGCCGCTCCGCAACCATTAATAGTAAATCTGCAAAATTGAAAAAGGTACAAAATAAAGACCTGAGCCAACACTCAGGCTCACATGGCTCAAATACAAACAGGAGCCTGAACTCCCTTTATTCCCCTGGGTCCTAGAGGCAAACAGGTTAGCTCTGCATGAATGCCACCCAGAGTCAGTTAGAGGAAAACACTACACTTCATATGTGAGGGTTTCTGACACTTCTCAGTCTCTAAAAGTTTAGATTTCATGCAGTAAGAGGCACACAAGCAGACATCAAAGTCTTGCCAATGCTTAGGTGCAAACAGTGACGCTCACGACTGCGAACGTGTAATATTTGTGCACTCGTTTGAACCATTTCAACAGCATAGAGACAGTTGTTTTTCTCCAAAAACTCTTGTGCACAGAAATGCTGTCTGCAGCTTCCTAATCCAGCCCAAACTGGGGCATGAGAGACAGCTCTCCATGTTTGGGATGAATACCCCCAGGCAGCCAAAGAAGAGTTTGTTCAGCCTAATCTGTGATGTGTGACTTTTTTCCCCCTGCCGCAGCACTCGTTTAATCTGCTGTTTGTGTCGCTTTAAGTCCGGGCTAGTGAGGGGCTGAAGCGGGAGACTACATGATGGGAACTGTCATCTCTGTCCCATCGATGGGTTCTGCCAGGATCCTGCTAATCCCCAGAGTAATCCCAGCACCACAACAGGGAAATCAGACACACCAAGGCAAGCAGAGCCGGACTCTGCATGCAGCCCGATGCACAGCCAACACATACAGATGTGTACACACGCAAACTGTGTGTTAACACAGCAACAACAACCACTTTACATGAAAATTGTCTCTCTCCCTCATGCTTGATTAATGATAGAACTGATGTTTACATGTCATGACAAATAAAAATGCACCAACCAACTGAGGATGATTTGCATTTTGAGTGAAACAGAATCACTTGACACAAACTTCCATTCTGGGACATGAGTGATTGAGATTTCTGGCATAAACCTACGTCTCAATATTCTTTCCTGTGCTCAAATCTAGGAGAGGATCTCACATAAATAACATTTATTTGGTTCAGAAAACATTTCTGCTCAACCCAGACACTCTTCAAAAACCACTGAACCTGTTCAAAGAAATCTGCAAACCTTCCATGTTGAGTTTTTATTTTGTTGTCCCGACCGTTACGTGATAGTGGAAGATTTGGAGGATTTGGAATCATTCAGGCGAGGAAACGTTTCTGTTGTCTGAAAAAGCAGAATCCAGATGGAATCTGAAGGGGGGAAAGCCAGATGTTTGATTGCTGTGTCAAAGCTGCTTTTCACTTTACGATGTAAACAATTCTCCTTTCTCATATTTTCTTTTTTGCCTAATTAGGAAGTTTTGATGTTTCTGCGTATCCAATATTTCCTGGAGGCTGTCGGCTGTACAGTTATCAAGGAACATGTTAACAATGGTGACATAAAACAATAATGAGAGCTTGACGTGTTAAGATTTGTTTCCTTTAAAAGCCAGAAGAAGAACACATTTCAGGCAATTATCAAACTGTTGGTTTGTTTCTGCACAAAGATCATTTGTTTCACACAGAATGTTCATATTTTAATGATCAGCTTGTTAATTTCCATGAAGGCGTAAGGAGGTTGTAGAGGAAAAAACCTGGTGAAAAATTATTCAGGACACTGTTAAACAGTTGCACTTTGTATTTCGTGATAATTAGCAAACGTTTGCATGCCAAGTAGATGTTTTTCAGAAATCTAATGCCAAAAATATTACAAATCGCAATTTTAGCCATAATTATTACAAAGGATATAAATACGATTTAAATCTAAAATAAAAGCATGAAAACAAAAACATGTTCCCCACATGACCCCTGATGTGATTATGACATATAAGTGACAGTGTCACTTAGTGTAGTTTAATTTACACATTGCAACATGTGCACGTGGGCAATTTTTTTTGCAAAATAGCTCAAATCAATATTCTATGTGCATATTTCACAACCAGCTCTGAGTATATTCGGGGTAACAAATTTAAACTAAGATGTCAAACATGACAAATGATGAAACTGCTTAACATCAGCATGGTAACACATGGACGCATTTAGTTCTGTGCCAAAATACAGTTTCACTCAGCTGCCAGCATGGCTGGAGACTGTTAGTTTTATAAGCAACAAAATACCTAAGAGGACGTTTGCCCAATCTAAGGTTGTAAAAGAATATCTCCAAGAATAACCTCTCCTTTCTCTCTTTTTCTGAAACTGTGTAGAGGTTAAGTGGTAAAATGGATAAAAGATACCTGTTTTCATGGCGGCATCAGTGGCTCCATATAATGGATTAAATATCTGCTACAATACAGTTTATGTGGCAGCTACTGAGGTCAGACAAGGAGACGAGACAGATCCTTATTTCAGTTGCTGGCAAGCTGAGAGGCCTTGACCCAAATTTAATATGTTTGTCAAAAGGACATGTACATACTCAGTATGAGGAGGTTGTTGGCTGCAAACCTCAAAGAGTGAAAGAGAAACAAGAATAGATGATAAAGTGATGTCTAACCTTGTAATCGGACAAGTGAACTAAAGGGCAGAGATGACAGGTTATTTAAGTGCAAGGATGGTTCAGCACAATCCAGGCTGGCAGCGAAGATATTAATCCACTTTGGGAGTGGCCCATAAATGCTACCCAAGGTATCTACGAGGATGATGAGGTTGATGGAGGGGTCGGTGCGAGTGCATCGCGACACCCCATTGGTTGAGCGTTAAGGTCATGAGGTGGACCTCGGCAGAATCCGATTGTCAAGGATGAGAGGTGCCAGGGGCAACGTTCAATAAAACATGAGAGCAATCTTCTCACCAGGAGTAAAAATGCTCGGCGGTTCAGCGTCGGGCCGCCCAAACAGATTTCCCCTGTGAGCTAAACACACTGCGGCTGCTCGGTCACCACAGCTGGCAATCCAAGCTGCCGTCCAATCGACAGCCGTCACCAGAAATAGTGCTGGAAATTGGTGGGACTATCATATAGTGTAATCTGACCTCTGACAAAGCTTATCTCACACAGGAAAACGTATAGAGGTAAAAAATGTCTGTCTGCTCCAGCTCCTCTTTCTGCCTCATTAGCTGCTGATATTGGATAGGTTATCTCAGCTTATGGCACATTTTAAGGTTGCAGACGGCTCACCTTATCCGGAGGATGCTGCGGAGGAAAGGTTACGTTTTTTGTGCGAGATTATCACAACTGGAATTCCTTTTGAATATCATGATTAACTGTGCCCACTGCTTCCTTCTGTGTGCGGCAATGAAGGTGTGTGTGTGTGTGTGTGTGTGTCAACGATGGCTACATCCTGAGTTTGTTCCTTCTGTGATGACTGCCTGCTACAGGGCATGAAATGAGGAGACAGATGATAAGCTTCTCCCTCACGCTCTGGGGAACACGGTCGGCCATGATGGTATGATTCATAAGGGGCAGGAATCTCAGAGTCAGATAAGTATGTGTTTGCCATCACTGCACGATGCATGGACGGCCGCGGCATTGACATCCCTCGACATCTGCTTGGACGTGGCCCACTGGGTTCTGGGAGGCCTGGATGCAGGGAATTCTTTAAGTTTGATTAAATGCACATGACCATGGATGTAGTTTGACCTTATTACACATGTTTGAGTCCAACCTCCACATGGACAACAATCATCAGCCTAAGTAGCGCAGCCTGCAAACATTAAACTTCGAAGTCTCCCCCTTCAGCTTCCTTAAAGACACTATGCAAAACCAGTGGGGCTCCACATCTTAAACCCAATTTCCCCTTCACTGATATGGTGCCAAGTTCCAGGAATTACCTGGCGAGGTCCAAAGGATTAACAGGAATCTTTCCAAGAGTCAGACTTTTTTCTTTCTACATCTCCAGAGGGAGGTTTAGGAAAAGGCCAATGAGAAGAATGTCAGAGCTCAACTTTAATTTATGTATTTTTCTTTTCCTGTGAGCTCACAACAGCATGACATGAAGGCTGAGCAGTTAGTCAGCCATGTTATTAGATTTTTTTTTTCTTTACCGGGGTTGACGGTGTGCACATGAGGAGTTTGTGGACAGGCAGCATGTCATGTTTTAACACCCGCTGAATGGACATATGACATGTATGTAATCATGTTGTGTCGTACATATGATCAGGTGAGATGTGAGGATGTTTAAATAGTCAATCAGGAGGCGGTGCAGTAGTGCGGTGGTGCTGCCATCTAGTGTTTCAGTCCTGCACCTCATCTCTTCTTCTGGACTGCATTTATTTTATTTTCATTTATCCCCTTGGAAGCGATTGTGTGTGTGTGTGTGTGTGTGTGTGTGTGTGTGTGTGTGTGTGTGTGTGTGTGTGTGTGTGTGTGTGTGTGTGTGTGTGTGTGTGTGTGTGTGTGTGTGTGTGTGTGTGTGTGTGTGTGTGTGTGTGTGTATTTGTGTGCCACCAGGGATTGTGCCTGAGCACATCCTTTTATTCTGAGCATCTTACAGTAGCAGCGGTGCACATGTCTCCAGTAAGGGTAATCCCAGAGGGAATCAAAGCCACAGTCTTGGCAGTGTTGTTGCCACGCTCTATCCTTTTAACTCCACAGTGGGTATCTCTTTGCCTGGTGTTGTGACTGTGTCTAATTCAACCCCAGCCGTAACCCACAAATAAATACATTTAATTGAATGGAAACTCAAGTTTACCTCTAGTGGTACCAAATCACATCGTGGCATTACATTTAAAATTAAGTTAAAAAAGCTAACCCTAACCCTAACCCTTTTTTACTTTAATGTAATTTGTGTGTTCTAATTTACCTCCTTTGTATTGGGGTTGTGACAAAATTCTTGTTGATAACACTGTCTGAGAGGCGGCTCAGTGGAGTGAGAGGAAAAACATCACACTTTCTATTTTGGGTCTAACAGACATTTATATAGATGAGTGCATTTTTCCAGATCTGTTGTACCCTTTTTGCTGCTTTAGGCTCTGCAGCAGGACACAAGCCGAAATCATCATATAGTTTCATACTGTGGCTTAACGCTAAACAGTTTCCATATCTTCAGGGCTGTGCATTCTCAAAACTATCATCTTTGAATCCCAAAACCCAGAGCGGTTTTAAAGTATTTTTTCTTTTTAAAAAGTTACACCATTTATCAGTCAGTTTCAGGATGGAAGTTTCAAGTTTTATTTGTCATATATAAGTTTAAACAGTGCAATGGTACAGGTGAAAGTGTTGGAGATGGGGAAAAAAATACGATAAAATACAGTAATAAATTGTATACTTTTTTAAAAATTGCATATTTAATTTATTGCACACTTTTCAGAGGTGAGCAAGCAGGTATCAGATATGCAGGGAATTATTGGACGTTAAGTGAATTACGATTTTAGGAGCCTGATTTCGTGGTACTAAAAGATACGGGAAGTATCATCAGATATTACATATCATGTGTAACATTCACTTTCACCAAGAAAAACAAACAAAACAAAAGTATAAAAATGTTATAAATAATCAAAATCACTTTATTTAGAATTGTTGCTCTCTATAGTATGTTTAGTAAATAGTAATAAATGCTTCAATGTGCAAAATGTTTAATGGCTAATGACATTATAACTGTGTTACACAACACAAAAGCTATGGATATTTGATGGTGCCATTGATATGGAGTTTCCATAGAAGTGCAGGATCTTATATTGCAGTGACATGCGAACAAGCAGGGAGTAAACAAGTGTTTTGGTGCTCGGAGGGTTAAGAAGCTGATGAACTCTTTGATGTTCTTCCCTCGGGCAGGAGGCTGCGGGCCATCAGGACCAAAACCTCCCGCCACAAGACCAGCTTCTTCCCGACTGCAGTTGGCCTTATCAACAAGGCCCGGGACCCCCACCTGACTCGGACTTTTATTCCACCCCCACACCTCTAGGATGTGTTAAATTAACACATTATATCATATCATATTATATTATACTGCATTACATTGCATATTGCAATCTGACACTGATCACTGTGTTGCATTTAGCATTACACTTTTTACTTCACTTTTTATATTTTTAATATATTTTTATTCAGAAATGTTTATCTCAAAATAAATGTTACCTGTATAAATATTGGTAAAAAGTGAGTAAATAAGAGGTAAACAGTGAGTAAATATATACTGGTTTCCCATTTTTTATTGCTCTCCTATGCATGTTGTATTTATTGCGTTTTTATGTTTCTATGTTCATTGTTTGCACCAATACCCAGAGCAAATTCCTTGTATGTGTGAACGTACTTGGCAATAAAATACTTCTGTCTGATTCTGAACAAAGTAATTGCAGGTCATTGACAGTTAGAGTGTCAAAAGTCAAAATCTCTTATTAGAACTAAAGTGGAGAATTCTTCTGTCACTTCAGCCGATACAGATGTCACCTCAGGTTTTGTTATTGCTCTGCTGTCCTCCACAGGCTGTTGTTGTGCTGAGGCTCTGCACTGCGATGCACCAGGACAGAGCCACTTATCACTCCGGGGGCGATGGATGACCCATGAGCAGAGAGCCCCAGACCACACGGTGTGTCATCTGTCAGCCGGCCGCGTATAGGTAAAGCGGATGAAGAGGGGAGATGAGAAGAAGTGAGATTTAGTGCCAACCCTCCTCACATTATCTCCCCCTCACACCAATGCTCATGCTGTGAGGCCTCCTGGAGCTAAGAGCCCACTGGAACCGACTTTAAAATGGGAGAATGAGGGGACTGCTGAAGGATGAGGGTGGGTTACACCATCGGATACACGCTGTAGTGGGTTATAATGAGATAAGACTCCAAATCACTATATTCATCAAGTACAACGAGTTCTCAGCTAATTTGTCTTGTCAGCACCGAGGCAGGGATGTATCAACAACCACACACTGGTGCCAGCTGGACAAACCTCTATGCATCTATTCTGATTCAAGGCAGAAGGGGTTTGAGTTCGAGGTCAAAACTTTCACTTCTCACGCCACCTCTCCTGTGCTGCTGCATAAGGTTAATAGGGCTGTGCTCAGACCGATGGAGGATCATCCCAGGGGATTAAAGATGCATTGTGCTGTAAAAACACCTCTTTTATCCCTCATTTGCATCATGATAAATGTGCACAGGATAACCGATCTGGCCAGAGCCCATCATACATTAAACAACAAGCTCTTAACATAATTGTCTCCACGTGCAGTTCAGTCAACTGTTCAGTCTGCTGCGTGGGAGGCAGCAAGTCATGCAGACCCCGACACATCTCTCCATCCAGGCAGGGAGGGATGTGTGTTCAGTGGAGCTGACAGGTACCTACCTCGGATTCAATGTGATTTATTTCCACACAGAGCGCGGACGTGGCCAGTGCATCGGCAGGTCAATTTGGTTTGGGTAGACGAGGAGTCGTCTGATTGATGGAATGGGGGCCAGCCATGTTCTCTCTATGCTTGGCTCCCCCTCTATCAGGGCCCCTGCTATGGTCGATTAATCCTCTGTACACCCAGCAGAGGCACTGGCAGGGATTTTTGTGTGTGTGTGTATGTGTGTGTGTGTGTGTGTAAAACCGTTATCTCTAAGCTAAGACTGCCTCCTCTTGGAAGCAGACTGTCATCAGGTCCATTTTGACATGGGTGAGTCTACATTATGTCTCTATATATTCATAGCAGTGGGCGGCACAGGGGTAAAGTTGTAAGCAGCACACAGCAAGGCGGTTTTGGGGTCTTTCTGTGTTTTCCTTGTGTCTGAGGGATTTCTCCAGGTACTCCAGACACCTGGAGATTGGTGTTAGGTGAATGAGAGACTCTACATCGACCGTATTTGTGCATGTGAGAATGAATGGATGTATGTCTCCACGTGCTAAGCAGCACCGGCTCACGGGCGGGCCGGTGCTGCCGATAAGCCTCAAACATTGTTATTTTCAGAACTGCCTCGTACCGCTAGATACTGATGCAACATATCATCAGCTAAGATTCTTCCGATTCGACTGATGTAAACTATTTCAAGATCCGATCACCACAGCCGGTACAATTAACGTCTCAGTCAAGACACTAACACAAAAAAAAACAATCACAAAGTCGACGGCATCATATTAATCCACAGATCGATAAGATTCCAACGAAAACAGTCTTGGTACATTGCCAAAGGTCCAGACGATCCAATCCAGTAACATAATCAGTCCAAAACACACTATTACATCAAAGAATAGCCACAGTCAGCTGTTGCGTAATCTCAGCGCAGCCAGCATCAAGATGTAAACAACATGAAAGATGTTTATTTGTATAAATTTTAAACCATATGACCGGTTTTGCCTCCTTTATATAAAAGTATGATTTTGAGTGTAAAAGTAGCCTTTTTAGCCTGGTTGGTTACCATAGTTCCAAATGGCCTTTGTGGAAAACGCCTAGACACGCCCTTAGGAAAAAATCTGTGAAATATTCATTTTCTGTGGTATTGTTATCAAATTTGAACCTGGGGTAGTCAAGGCTTCATGCTCGGGTCCCATTGTGTTTTCCAGCTCATAAGTCCCAGCTAGAGTCATCTGCAGGCATCTGTTTACCAAAAAATATTCAGGCGGAAATAAAAACCTTCTACTTCACTGTGTTCCAACTGCTATTACTCAATGTCAGTAGCATTTAGAGTGATTCTGACTGTTGGTGGGAAAGTTCAGAATGTTACCTTTCAAAGAGACCAAGATCATGCATGTACTCCAAATGGTTCAAGAACAGCTTTCAATTTACTTTCGGTACTCCTCAGACAGGCATTTTAGGCGAATCTCACCCGCTGCTTAAGAGGCTACCCCTGTGATACGGGTGGGACCTGTCCTGTCCAGTGGACCCCACGTCTCGCCAAAGGTCAGCCGGGCTCCAGTGACCCCTGTGACCCTCAAAGAAAAGTAGTAAAGATGATGGATGGATTTTCACAGCATTTAGAATGAATCCTTTATTACTCAAAGGATCTGCAGAGATGATAGTACATCATATACTGTTCTCACCACTAGATGGCAATATCAGCTAAATGAGCTAGTTTACATTTTCCATTTTTTTCTACGGTGAATATTAAGTTGCTTTGATTGTATTTATAATGTAATTCTACCACCTGAACTGGCGGAAGCTACATATATCAATTATTTACTCATTTCTTATCAGCTTTTTCAACCTCTTATCATTATATTTAGAAATGTATGTTTATCTTCAGAATAGACCTCTAGCCAACTATTTTAACCAATCATCTTACTTTTCTCTCTCTATTACAAACATGTATCATAACTGTAAGATACATTTCTTAACTCTATATCCATTAAAATATTATAGCCATAACAATCATTAAATGTATCAATGTGTACTTAACATTTGTTTTGATAATTCCTACATTAAGATTTGGACTATTTATCCATCACTAACTATTTAAAGCATATATAACTTTAAGCTGTCTAATTCAAACTTTGTATTACTATTATTTCTGGCGGTTTGTCTTTACTTCTCTTCTCATATGCTATTTTTTAACACTGTCAATGTTTAGGTGTTGTTGTTTAGGTTATGTTTTTGTCTTGGCTTATGTATTTGTTTGTTTATTTATCAGGATATTACGCCACAACTTCTCAACCAATTTCCATTAAACTTTCAACAAAACAACTCATATAACTGTGATGTGGTTCTAAATTAGGTTGCAGATACAGAAATTGTATTCTTGTTTTCTTTAACATGTAAATTGTTCCAGATCTAGTGAATCTAATGTTTCATTATGGAACGGTTGGGCCTTAGCGGTGGTATAACCGCCATTTTAGTTCTTCCTCAAACAGTAGTTTCTATTTGATCAAATAACCTGAGGCACTCCACAAGCTTTCCAGGTAGGTAAAACCTGGAAGAACGCCTGCTCAAACATTGCTTTTCATAAATTAAATCAATGAGACAATATTATTCCCTTTAGTCTTTGCTTCCACAAGACGACTCCATCGTGAAATATCTTAAGAAGAATAAGGAGCTGCTGACTTGCTCCTTCATCAGTAAAATCAGCACAGCCATCCGGCTCCCTGTGATTCACTTCAGTGCCACTCTCCTGGTGCTTTCTCTCAGTGCTCAGCCTGAGCCCTGCTGTGTTGGATGAAACTTGACAGACCCCTGGCCCCTCACATCTTCAAGGCTCGGTGTGGTCAAAGAGCCGCCTGGCGTCCCACCGACCCAGCCCGACTCCGAGTATCTGACCAAGGCCTCTCTTTCCACCTGAAACCTCCCAAAGGATTTTTTTTTTTATCTCTTAATCCAGGCATGACATCAGAATTCCAGATCAGGATTAGGGTCAGTATCTGGATCAGTTGTATCAGATATCTACTGAAGCATATCTCTCCATCTCTCTCTCTCTACTCCTCCTCTCTGGCTTCTCTGAACCAAAAGATGTTTAATCTTGTGCTCCCCTTCCCTTCTCTCCTGGAGATGAGTGACACATCAGAGATAGCCTTCAGCTAATCCTATCCTTTTTACTCTGTGAGAGTAAGTTGCGAGCCTGTAGCCCTTTCACACTTTATTTGTTGTCGTTTGAAATCATACTTAATGTCATGCTCGACGTCAGATGAGGAGATCTGGGGCCCTTTTTTTGAAACTTTCTCTCGGGTCGATGATGTGCCTGTCAGAAGGAGAAACTTAAACATCAAAGCCAGACAAGGAGCCTTGCAGTCAAACTGTTGGTTACTGTTGGATTTGCTCCAGGAAATACTGGATGAATGCACTGGCAGCAGCCTTTCAAGCCAGCGTTGTGTTTGGTTGGGAGGTTTTTGAAAAGCTTCCCGTCCTGCTGTCTTTGTACAACACTGGGCTCCATGCACCAGGGTGTGATTGAAGCCAAGTCATATCACATCTCTCTTGTTTCTGTCTCTGTAGCATCATTCACAAGCTAATCTCACTAATGATGTTCTGTTTTAGATGCAATGTTTTTTGGTTTGTTTCTACTTTTACTCTTCATTTAAGGGCGGCTCTGGCTGAGGGGTAGAGTGGTCGTCCTCCAACCTGTAGGTCGACGGTTCGATCTCCAGTCTGAACCATCTGCATGCCGAGGTGTCCTTGGGCAAGATGCTGAACCCTGAATGGCGAATAGATGCACTGTATGAATGTGTGTGTGAATGGGTGAATGTGAAACTGTACTGTAAAGCGCTTTGAGTGGTCATCATCAGACTAGAAAAGCGCTATATAAATACAACTCCATTTACCATTTAAGCTAAACCTGCTGTCTCTCACCCTGTGCAGCTGTATTTGCTCATTTCTCCAGCAGGTGGTGCTGGCGAGCTGGTGGTTACAGACAGTGTATGTGTGAGTGGACCATAACAGGGACCTCTCCCTAGAGCTTTACCTGACCTCCCATTCCCCTCTGCTGCACACACCTTGTCAGCAGGTCGGGGCCTTATCTCTCTCTCTCTCTCTCTCTCTGCGACTGAAGCGAGCCATTGAGCGCACACTTGACCTTGTCATTATCTTGTACCTGGCTTTGTTTCCACTCTCCTTTCTCCCTTTTGTGTGTTTCCTGACTTTCCCTTTCCACCATGTTTGAACAAAGATAAGAACCGACTCTATTTACTATTTACCCCCCTCCCACCTCCACCACCATTTGCTGCCAAACACCCTCTCTTCTCTCCTGCCCTGTCTTTTGTTTGAGAAAGAAGTCCTGTGTCTAGACCCTGACCATGACCTTTCCATGGTGGCTTCAATCTGTAGCGTTCACCACCACTAAATCTTGTTTTGTCTTTCATTTACAAAATAGAGGAAGGACGCGGATTCATACTTTATCCTGAGCACAAAGCATATTAAATGTGTATGCGGTTGATCTTCCTGTTTAACACAATGAACAGAATACATACAATGAAGGAACACGGACCATTAAGGAATACAGGAAGAGAAGGAACAATTGGGAGAATTAATATGAATTGATGCATTATATTCTAGTGTTTTACCCGAGTGAAAGATTTTCATTATGCACCAGCTTGATAAACTGAGCAGCAAATATTGCTGTAATTTCTTTCCTGTTAGATTTCTTGTCTTCCTCTCACACGACACGGATGAAAGAAAAACTGCAGCGGTGGCTTAAGAGCTCGTTCTCAGTGGAACCGAGGGATGCAGTCGAGTTTCAAAGTCGCTTTTGGAATTACAATAGGCATATGCTACCCATAAAGCAAGCCTCAATATATCCGTCCATCAAAAAGTTCACTGACAGCATGTGGAGAGATGGTGCTCGCCTTTGATTCTAATGCTAAGAGCATAATTTATGTAAGATGTTTGAATGGCTTTTTGAGTGAGAATAGATTAAAGGAAGTTTCACGTTTGAGGAGCTAAGAAAGTGCCGGCAAAGCACTGTTTTGAAAACTCCTGGGGCCGCGGAGAGAGTTGATGAACGGGGCGGGTGCAAACGGTGATTAGCTCCAGCCACTTATCGCGCTAACAAAACAGCGTGCCAATCACGGCCGTCCCTTGTGTTTTCCTCTCTTTTTCTGTAAATATGAAAGACCTTGTCCCGACAGTGACTTCAAACGTGGCAGCAGCAGGCCCCATACCAGGCCGAGGCGTCTCCCCGAGCCCTTCCCCTCCATACATCAAACCCCGGCTGACAAAAGAAGCTCTAGGTGGCATAATGAGGCACATCGCTCCTTTCAACTGTGTGTGAAGTGTGACATTCTCTGTCTACTTGTGTCATGTGTTGACACTGCAGCCTGCGTGTGAGGAGTCGACCGGACAGTCCCGACAGCCCCCACACCCCCCACCCCCTCCGTCTTGGACACTAGCCACCGAAGGCAGCATCAAAGCCCCTGGAAGTTCCTTGGAGTCAACAGTCAGGGATGTACACACACACACACACACACACACACACACACACACGACGAACACAAAGGCAGAGGAGAGCAGTTTGGGTACGGAGCCGCCCTCTTGCAGCTTCCTCCCGATATTTAATTGTTTCATGTGTGTCCAGAGGGAGGCCTGCAGAGCAAAATTGTCAACTGATGACTTCATTCTCACGTCTTTTCCTGACTTCAGAGGCGGCCGTTTTATGAGAATGTTTCATGCACGCCGTATCCTATCAGACAGAAGATAGCGGAAGGCGTGCTCCTGCCTTGTGACTGACTCTCTGGTGTTTTTGGAGGTGATGGAGGCTATTATTAGTGGATTAACAGAAGCTAAGATGGTGGGGGCTCCCAGTGTTGGAACATGCTGCCCTCATTCTTCACCTCGCCTGCATCCCATGTGTTACTCTCGTCCAGTGGCCAGAAGATAAGATCCCTCGGAGAAACAGAAACTATACAACCTTGCACTGCGCCTCTCATATGACCTTAACGCAAGAGCAGAAAGTAAAAGAGTAGTTCAGTAAGCTGCGAGAGGCGCGGCCATGCTTGAAATCCACAGGCAGGTTTTTTCTGAAAAATAGAGGGAACCTGCGCTGTGAATCCCGCGGAGGCCCGGAAAGTAGCATTCAACATGTCACAACACAGCCCCCCAAAAACAAAGAGCGGTTTCTGCTCCCTGGAAGCACACACACAACAGCTGCATTCATATTCTCCCACCATTCATCTCAACTCATGGCATAATACAATTGGACAGGTGGATTGATAATCTAATATGGCTTAGTTTTTTTTTTTTTTTTTTTTATCCTATTCCTCTCACTTTTCAAATAGTTTACTCGGCGCCTGAGGGTGTGAGCCATCCTGTTTTCTATGGCCGCCCAAACAGCTCAGAGCGCGCAGTGGCTCGCTGGCTGCCAGAGAGGGAGGCGAGTATTGTTTTCATGACAGAGATCAATGGGTGGGTGAATGTGCTTTAATTCTGCAGGAGCTCCTCTCCCAGGCTAATAAATGCAAGCCTCCCTGCTGACTGGGCTGTCGTGCTGAGCTCAGCGGGGGTCAGCCTTTTTGTGTTCCTGTGCCCAAATTATGGAACCATCAATACGCTCCCTGGAACCAGTCAATAGAAGCCCGATTTGCGGCCGAGGGGAGACCAACTTCAAGGCTGTTCCAAAGAGAAGAAAAAAAAAACCCCTAAGCTCTGACACATTTACCAAAATCAGATCAGACTCAGAACGTACAGATAAATTATACATTCAACAATTCAGAATTGCTGCTCATGCTACAGACTTTGGGTGTGTTTCACCGGTGTGTTGCATCCAGACAAACCTGTTGGAGCTGTTTGTCAATAATGACAATTTCACTGTGCCCCAAGTGTAAGATAGAATCTGGTGGTCTGACACATTGTTGGTGGGATTGTAGAAAAGTACAGCAGTTTTGGCAGGTCATAGGGCAGGAAATTAATAAGATTCTGTCTCTTAACAGTAATAATAACCCTTAATACCTGCTACTTGGTATGTCTGACATGTCCATCCCTGACAAATTTAAAAGAAGACTTTATCAGGCACTTGCTTTTTGTGCTAGAAAGTGTATTCTTTTGAATTGGATCACAGATAAAGCTCCATCTAAGGCTCAGTGGCAAAGGGTTGTATTTGAATATGTTGTGTTGGACCATTTGACATGTAAACTTCACAGCAATGATGATGCCTTTCGTAAAACATGGGAACCCTTTCTGTCTTATGTTGGTCTGAATGTTTCCACCATTCTCACAAGAGGGTTTGTATCATAGCTCAGAATGCTCTGCCTCAAAAGAGGCACTCTGTTTTACCATTTAATTGATTTACTTTTATTTCTGTATACTTTTATTTTACTTATCTGTTTTTAATTTTTTCTTACTTGTATAGGACGTGAAACCTGAATCTTCTGCCTGTATGGATTTGAATATGTGTGTGAGCCAAATGTTTGTCTTGTTTTTGTTTTGTTTTGTGTTGTATTACCTGTTGGAAAACTAATAAACATATATGTAAGAATAATGACAATTTACATGTGGAAAATGTTGAGCTGTGTGTTCACATCGGTGCCAGTGCACAAAGCTTGGAACACGAGGCTGTAAATACTCGAGAGTCATTTTGTTTTCTGAACGTCCATGAAGGGACAAAATGGAGTCAATAGTTATGGCAGTTGCAGTAACTTTGCAAATGTTGTAAAAATAATCCAATTTTTTAAAAGTTCAATTATTAAAACTTCTTTCAAACACCACTTTTTTACAAAATGCCACATTTCTGTCGCCCCAAACCAGGGGTTGTGACACACTTTCTCTTGACAACGCATAGGTGGTGAAAACTGTTGTCATGCATGAGCGTGTTTCCATCCCGCCTTACTGCTGCTTGTAGCATCAAGTGAATTATTAAGCATCCGGCTTCAAAAAGCTTGTAAAACTCCTGTCCTCCTGAAAAATCTCAAACTTTTTTTTTCTTCCCCTCTCCCCTTTTCTCTCCTTCTTTTATTTTTGTTGGTTTCTCAAACATCAAGTTGTCTCCGGGTTTTCAAAAGGGTTGAAAAATAAGAGTTCCCCCAGCTTGCAAGCGCATTCAAAGGCCGTGCTCCTCAGATGTGCCACCTTGCAGCGTGGTGGTGGCTGTGCAGGAACAGGATCATTCGGATATGCTAATGGATCAGCGGGGTAGCTCCAAGCGCGGCTTACCCCGCTTTAAAAGACAGCTGCCTTCTCCCTTTCTTTTCATGCCCCACTCACAGAGCTGCCTCTCTCTCTTTCCCACTCTACATTGATAGCAGGTTGAAATTTAATAACCATTACATTTCTTCTAATTAGACAGATAGAGCAATTAGCCGGGTGCATGTAAATCCAGTTGGTGAAATATGTCGGACAAAGAGAGTTCAGAGGATGAGTTTGGGCAGTGGGTGAACGCAGCTGAGTCGGCACAGTGTAATGATATCACGCTCAATGCAGAGAGCTGCAGAGAATGGAACCAGTGCACGCCGGCCCTCCCCTTGGCAAAGTGGCCCTCTGTGTCAGTGCTTGTCTGTGAGCGGTTGGCTCCGCCGCTGAGGCTCCAGTCCCACACTCTCCTGGGCTATCTATTCTCTCCAGCCAGAGTCATGCTGCGCAGGAATCCTGGGTGATTGGGTTTCTTTCAGGGGCCTTATAGTCAGTCATAAATCGGAGGGGATCCTGCCCGGCCCCTCGCTCTCGCCCCTAACCCTGGCTCCAGCTGGCAGGGGACGATTGTTGGAGAGCCGAGGTCATTGCAGGGTCGCTCTCTATGGCGCTTCTTAACTCCCCTTGCCTATTTTTTTCTACCCCTCCTCTTCACTGTTTCCCCCCCCCCCTCTTTTTTCTCTCTGTCTCCCGGCTGACGTTGCTAAGGCTTGGTATTTGCTTTTTAAGACCATGTTGTAATTACAGAGGAGCTCTACTCCCCTCACAGCCTCTGGCTCTCTCTCCTCTTTTTTATCACTCCTGATTGGTGGTAAGAAGCCATACTGGGGCCATCTCACCCCCCACAACAAGCTTTTGTGCTGCCTCTTCCCTGGGCACACACAGACCTGATTCATTCACATCTCGTAACCTTTACAGAAGTAGAAAAAGACCAGGGTGGCCTCCTCACACCGATCAGACAGCCACCACAGGATAGGAGGTGGGAGTGACCTACACAGGAAGTAAGTGCAGGATTCTAAACATTAATGAGATGAAGCATCAGTCCCTGCAAAATGTATTGTAGAGAATAAAAGATGAATCAATAAATCTAAAGCCATATCCTATTTGCAGTGGTAGATGTTTTATTTTTTTTAACGCAAATCTACAGTGTCTCAGATTCAGAGTGGACAATTGGGGTTGCAAAACATTTAAAACTATAAACTTGGTTAACAAATCATGTCGCCACAGGCTCCGGTCACGTTTCTTTGCTGTGTGGCTGCTTTGGGTTTGCGGGAGGACGGATCTGTGTTTGCTGTTTTAGGAGAACTACACCACAGAGAACATCAGACGGCCCCGAAATGTCTTTTCTGTGGGAGTGCACCCCTCGGCCAACATCTGGGACCATAAACCAAGATCAGAAAGTGACAGTGAAAAACAACACCGCAATGACAACAAACAGTCATTGGACAATAAATGGAGGGGGAGTCGCCTCAAACCACAGCTAGAAGGGAGGAAGAAGAGAATGATAAAACAATAAGTCAGTTCCTTTGTCTGTGTTGAATTTGATCTTATTTGCAATGAAACAAAAATGGTCTGTAGGTGTAAACTGAAAATGAATTGTGGGATGAAAAACGTACAGTTACAGTTACCGCAGCTGCAGCTCACATTGCACTTTTTCTATGGGTCAGACGCCAGAGATGCAGCAGCTCACCATACATACGCTGTAGGTATGACCCATTAAAACAGAGTCTGGAACTAAATGATTATATCCACATCACAAATCCTTTAGAGCGAGCAAAAGTATTTGATGCTGTGCAGAGGCTTGTCTTTCCCCTAACACACATCAAAGCAATCCGCACCAAAATATCACAAAAATGCATACAGTGTGCATTGTTCCCTATG
This sequence comes from Limanda limanda, assembly GCF_963576545.1. Taxonomy (NCBI): domain Eukaryota; kingdom Metazoa; phylum Chordata; class Actinopteri; order Pleuronectiformes; family Pleuronectidae; genus Limanda; species Limanda limanda. Next base: position 7,609,898 of record NC_083640.1, on the reverse strand, counting down.
AAATAGGATACAAGCTTGCAAGAGCTATTGTTCTATTTCAGTTTGCTTGAATCTCCTCTGTTGCATGCTGGCTCCCTGCTTCACCGTTCTGACTTCTGACAAACAGCATCTGCACCAGGGACGCCACTTCCTCCCACGAGGCAGATGGGAACAAACCCAGTATAATCACTTCAAATAAACAGGATGCCATTAATTGTTTGCCCCATCAATTGAAGTGTGTCCCTCGGCATTCAGCGAGAACTTGATTAATCATTTTAGTGGTTTGACTTGACGCCAGTGAGAGGAGATGAATTGTCTGGCAAGGAACAAATTACTGGTTGAAGCCCACATCACTCTGCAGAGGCCGGGCTTATTTCATAACTATAGACAGTTAATCCATTTATACTGTAGCTCTTTGATAACCGCATGTGACCATAGAGAGCCCAAGCTAAACCACAGCTTCAAGAAAAACTCAGTCACAATCATGGTGAAATCCAAACCTGAAACCTAGCTATTAAGCCAAGTCTAGATGTTCTAGTTGTTTATTTAATACGTCGGCTCTAGTGATCTTTGATATCCATCATTCACAATAAGCTTTTGAATATCTGAAATTATAGGGCTAAAATTTATGTGGGCAAGTTGAGGTGCCACATCTAGTTCAGGGGCATCTGGAATCACATACTGTGGATTGTAGTAACAAAGTTGGAAAGATAATATCATAGTGGATATCATAATCAATGTTTCCATTCAAATTTTGACCACAGTTTAGTCATCAACTACTGTTACTGAATGATAGGAGTTGGGTGCATTGAGATCAACAGTGATAGCTGGTTTTTATGTTGTGGGCCATTAAATCAATAGAGAAGAAGATGTCTCAATGAAACAATATAAATAATAATTCCACTTCAAACCTTCAAATGTAATGTAGAGTTCATAATGGAAATATGGCAACCTTAGAATGTATAGTCTCCTCTTCCTCCAACTATCCAGTCTGCGTAATAGCGATCAGTGGGTGGAGCCATGGAGGCAAGGTCCCACTGATTTGCATTCGTCAGTCTCAGCTGTCAATCATTAAAATTTCACCCCGTATTTATTAGCATCTAATTTCTTATGAAACCAAACCAAAACCACAAAAACAAACATCAGTGTTATACGAGCTAATTAAAATGACCGTCTTTGATAAAACTGTATGTGACTTGGACTTTCATTTTCGTCTTTGTCCCATCCACAAACATGGAAAATGCGGAATAATTTACCTATACTGCAGCCAGCCACCAGGTGGCGATCGAGACACTTAGGCTTCATTATTGTACAGTCAAAAATATTTTATGTACAGTCTATGATTTAAGTTTTTAATTAGAGTTAATGCAATGTATGAATATAGATGATAGAGCCAAGGAAAACAACTGATGCTTTTCAGTAAAACCACTGAAAGAAATGTCCAACAGTGGATAGGTGAACATCAGCTAGGAGACATCCAGACTTTAATTCTTTCTATTCATGAACTCTTGACCATGCCTGCAAAAACAATTATGGAATAAAATGCATGCAAGGATAAGAAATAACCCACAATAAGAAATACTTTCCTCATGTTTTATTGAAAACAACTAACACACCTCACAACAAACTGTAGTGCTCTCAGGAAGGATATTTGTTCAGGGCAGGTGTTTCTTACACATATCAGATGCAGGCAGTGAGCCAAATGTCAATAGACGTAAACAAACACCTCCAGACAGCGGAGCAAACAATTTTTTGTTATTGTCTTTTATCTGAGCCGAGGAGTTCCTCCCAGTGTTGTCAGGTCTGTCTGCTTTGACATCATCACAGCGGCAGGCTAACAACCCGACCGTGGTCAGATCACAAGGACTCAAACGGCTGGATGAAAGGGCTTCACCTGAAGGTGCTAATGGAAACGTCCTGAGCCCAAAACACCGGCCTCTCTGTCAAAACCCACAGAGGGAGAGGAGGTGAGAGATAGGGAGAAACAGACTCCTGGAGAGGCAGCCGTTGTTTGTCCAAACTGAGAGAGAGAGAGGTGGTGGTGACAGCACGTCCTATTCTCTAGGGCGATCGCTGGTTGTGTCAGCTCCCAGAGGACAGCCGGTGTTGTCTTTCACCCCCGCTGACCTGTTTGAACTACAGTGGGCCGGCCGCTGTTCGCCTGTTTAGACAGCTAACAGTCTGCTGACTCTGAACCCACACTGTCAACAGCACTTGACACTCAACACGGCACTTAAAAGCACCAAAGTTTTTGTTTAACCTCCACTTGGTCTTCCTCTCATGTGAAAGAAGGCGTACATCTTCTCAACATCTGCACTGAAGAACAGAATAATAATCAACCATGAGAAAGACAAGCTGTCGGTGACGTTCTCACAGAACATCGTCATCATTGAAGTAACACTTGGTAAATATTACAGAAGGATTTATGAGTTGGTGTCACAGAAGATAGACAGACTGAACTCAGCTGTAGAATACTGTTCATTTGCACACATTCCAATTAGAACACGTAACTGAAGCATCATCAACTTGTCCGGCCATTACAACCATTGTCTAGAGAAAAAAGTTCTTTGTTTTATTAAAATAGCTGAAAAGTGTTTTTGAACGTGTACGTTCGATGTTAGGTTGAAAACTTACATTCAAAAATAATTCTTCAGATGTTTTCACCTTGGAAAAAAAAACAACAGTTTGACACAGAAGCGCAATGAATCATGGGATATGTTGGGCCGGTAAGGTACACCTTTTGGAGCCTCCATTGCTATCGTCTATATGTGCCCTGGAATTGAGACACAGCTATAAAGAAAAATAGTGTTCACTTCAAACACATGATTATGACAAACCTTTAGTCCTGTTTGAAATATTAAACCATTTTTCAGACACACGTTTGGTATGAAGTTTGCCAGCTAGCTACAGCTTCAACAAACAACACGTAACTCCGGCCACTAGGGGGCAGTAACCAAAGACCTAGTTTGATGACGCTGTGAAGCAGCATGGGATCATGGGAGATGAAAATCTACCTGACACAATTTAGGTGCGAAACAACAATACGTTTGAGGATAGTATTACAATTTGATTCATGTCAGTATAACGGTGATCCATTACAAGTGACAAATACAAACATCGGAGAGAAAAAGAGCTGACTGGCTAACATGCCAACAGTCTGCTTTCCTCACAGAAGTTATAGAAGAGACCTCACAAATGCAAAGATGGAGTGAAAATGACCCAATTAAAAGGCGACGAAAATGAAATGTCATGTTACCCTGAATAAAATTTGGGTGTTCTCTGAGTTTGAACATTAATTTTAAACATTTTGGATACTGAAGATTCACAAGTCAACAAAATATATAACATAGGTTGAGTCATTTTTAGACATTTTAATCATGAATTTTTACATTTTATGTTTTTAAGGGAATTAAAATGTTAGCAAATGTGCTTATTCACTTTCGTGCCAAGACTTAGATGTGTAGATACCACTCTTGTGTTTATATGGTAAATTTAGGTGAGGTTAGCATATTATAGAGACTGGAAAAAGGGAGGCACTGGTATTTTTTCAATTTGCCCTTAAGCTGCTACTGACTCTAGACTTATATTCACCTGGCAGATATGACAGTTATATCAATTTCCTCAGCAAGAAAGTGAATGAGGTATTTTTCCAAACAGTCAGACTTTCTTTTAAATATGTACAATAAAAGTAAACATTTCCCTAAAAGGTGCAAATGAATTAAATTCTACTCTACAGTTGTTTGTGATTAAATACCTAGTTTTAAATTAAATTATAATGACTCTTAAAGGCAGAGGGAGATCTGCTCTAAGCTTAAGGCCATGAATTCTTTTAATAACGAGCTTAAGAGCTCAGACCCGGCCTCCACTAGTCGACATCCAGCTGCCATCTCCGAACATCTTTGTGCTCCCTTTTCTCTCTTTCACCGTCTTCTTATCAGAGCCGCCACCAATCAAACCGCTCTCAAATCCATCTTCTAAAACCTCCACACAATCCTCTCCCAGGACCAGAAGCAGTCACAGTTAATGTCTGCAGCTATGAAACAGAAAAAGCTGCAAATGCATGTTTTCATGTGTGATAGATAGATGAACTCATGTTGTTTCGTGGGTTGTTTAATCACACAAAGAAAACACCCCCTCCACAAAGACACCTGTATACTTTGGAGATAAACCTGAGGCGTATCAAATAGAATGTATAAGACTTGCGTGTCAACCCGCTCGGAGCAGGACGACGTTTGACTGACTGTCACAGTGGCTTACACACTTCTGACAGTGTTGGATTTGTCACAGGTTCCCCCGGTCGATCACTCAGGAGGCGGCGAGTCACTGATGTGGAATGGAAATCACTCGGCGTTAAGTTTGATATCAGTGTGTGGGAAATTTTTTGAACACCAAATGCGTAAAAGTCAAACAGCTATCACACTTGCTCAGAGTGCGAGAGAGGAGGGGGAAACAGCCCACAGCACTTTTCATAACTAGGTTACATCCAAGGTTATATACAAGAAATTAAAACGGTTTTATCATTTCACTTCTTTTCCAGAATCGCTTGATAACAACTATTCACTAACTGAGTCAACTTTTAAAAATCATTACAACGCACTAGAATGTCGTGACCTTAAATCTTTAGTGGTCAAATATTCAAAGGGGCACATTTTCCCATCAAAAAAATGTCCACAAGCACGATCACGCAGCGACGTCTGTTCGGTGGAGGGAGAATGACAGGTTATTTAGTGCTGTTTTGATATCTGAGCCCGAGGAATGCCTACGGATCCGGAGGAAGCTTCACAGATGAGGTAAGACTGCTTAGAGCTATGAAACAATATCTGAAACAGATTAAAAGACATTTTCCTCAGCCTGACTCATGTTCCTTTCAGCTCGCCCAGGTGTTGCACCTCCCACTGAGAGTAGGGAGCAGGGAAGATGTGCATTGTGTTTTTCCAGAGTTGTTGGCACACCCTTTATTGGCTGATAGATATTTTTGATTTCCCGGCTTTCCGACATCTTTGTGCTTGAAGATAAAGTTTGATGCGCAAAACTGGAAAGATCCAACAGGAGGGGAATTACAGCCGGGAGAGAGACACACTCCTGCTCCACGGCGTCTGCACACCCTGATTGTTTCGGCTTGTCTTCATACCTGTTCAGGTTTCACTCTAAGGCTTGTCAATCCGGCCCTGCACTTCAAACGCGCTGCTGAATCCCTCAGCTGCACCTTCACTCATCCCTTCACACCCTTGCTGACAACCTGCAGTACAGGTAGAGCGTAAAGTAAATTACCCATAATTACCTAGATTTGCGCCCGTCATTACAAAGAAAAGAATTTTGTTTGCTGTTGTGTTATTACTGGAACATCTCGTCCTCCAGCTCTCTAATTAAAGCTGACACCTTTAAAGCGCCCGGCTATCTGCTGTGCAGCGCTGACAAAAAAACGTCATCTGTGCCTCATTCTTTGTGACTGCACTGAACATAAAAGCAAATACAAAAGAGAAATGGCCAGTGAAAGACGCTCTTCAGTCTCCTTTGCGAATCTAAATAAACTTCACAGAGATATAGACTCCACATGTGGTTCCTTAAAAGAGACTAAAGCTGCGGATGAGAAGACAATAACAAAACTACATGCCTTCTTCTGTCCAGAGAATCAGAGCTAATAACAGCACCAGACAACACCGTTCCCATGCTCGCTCTTCAGGCCACTGCCATGCTTGCCATTAGATGTGCTCTCATTATTCTTCCCTGTGTCGTGCTGCAAAAGTGAAAACAGATTTGGACGGGAATGAAATGAGAAGTTACCCAATCACTTAGATCTCAAGCGCTCTGTGAAATCCGTTTATCCCAGATCATTATTACAGTATTTTGCTGTCTGTATCGATAGTCATTTCCTTTCTCCCTGCAGCAGCCTCACAGTCTCCATCGCTGGCGCTGAGCACAGCACAGCCAGCGCAGTCCCACGGAGTGCGAGCAAAGGAGGAAATCAATAGAGAAAATATCGCTGCAGGCTCACACATTTTTATCTTGCTTTGAACGAGTCAGCTTTAATTTCGCTTTGATCTCAATTTGCTGCTTTTGGGAAAGCTCGGCTGCACATTGAACCAGGAGGAGAAAGCCTCCACCAGGGCTTTCTTACAAAAGACCCTTTCAACTGAGGCCTTTATTTTTGCCTATATGCATCAGTGTCCAATACTGGTTTACAAGGAATAAAGATGCAAGGAATCAAAACAACTAATACTACAGGACTTGGACACACTGGTGCACAGCTCACGCAAGCAAGTTTGCCGACTGCACTTTATCTATTCTGGTCAGGGAGGATTTTCGGCCAAACAGAGCAAACGTTGGACAATGTTGGTGAGGGGCCACAATAAAGAGATCCTTAGTGTTGCTGACAGAAACACGGGTTGTTGTGGGGTAACAGGTTGACACGATGCGCAGCTGGCATTGTTCTCCGCCAACCACACCGCCACACCTCTCCCCTTCCCCTCACATCATTAGGGCTGGCACACCAAAAGGATGGCGATATTAGAACATCACCTCAGGTCTGCTAAAGATGTCTGCACTTCCCTCTTCTTTTTTTTTTTTCTTCGCCAAACCGGTGCATTCTTAGGAGAGGAGTTGTTTGGGAATTTGTTTCTCTTTTATAAAGCAGAGACAAAAGGGGTAGAATAAATGATCAGGCAGAGAAAAGACCAGCGCCTTGCTGGGGAGAAAGGGAAGGGTCTAATCTAATTTGGTTAGAGGAGGATGTGTGCTGTGTGGGTGCGTGCACATGTCTCTGTGTGTGTGTGTGTGTGTGTGTGTGTGTGTGTGTGTGTGTGCGCCTGCATGGCTGCGCTGCACAGTGTGAGGGGACTGTGGGAATGGGACAGGAGGGCTGCACAATTGAATGGAGCCTCCAGAGCCAGAAGCAGTGGGGAGTCTCCCCAGACGCGCTGATACCAGGCCGGCCACTCAAAGAGGGATTAGGCCAGAGAAGGCCTTCCTGATTAGCAATTCACACTCAAGTGCCCCCACAAGGACCCTGGGTAATAATATTACCATCAGTGTCCTTCACCGACGCAGGCAATTAAATGTTTACTCCGTTTGGATTTTTTTCTTCCACCTCCTTCATCTGTAACCTCCACTAATCACTCTCATGTTATTTCACAACAACTCCTGCAAACGTCCTCCACTAAAGTGTGACGAGCCTTTCCAGAAACAAAGAAATGCATTTTTGAAGCTGTTGCCTGTTTTGGTTCCTCGCTCCGTCTCACTCTGCTGAACCGCAACAGCCCACGCCCCCTTCCCCACTTCTTCTTCCCCTCCTTCTTCTCTCCGCTGTTAAACGACCACCACATGAAAGAGAATGATGTAAGAACACCCCACTAAACTAATATTGCTGTTTCAAAGCAGCCTCTGCCCAGATGTTATTGGGCTTCATAACAAACAAAATTCATTACAACACTGCTTATTGCAGATTGGCGGCTTTTCCCAGTCTTAGAAAGCTCCGCCATCCATATAATTATACTAATCTACAGTATTAACACTTACAAAGGTCACAAAACACAGCGACTTCTTCTTATCGACCACAATACACGATGGATGAGGTCGGAGGGTTAACCTTTGACTGATGGGACTCTTCACATGATAGCAGCAGAGAAACAAAGCAGACTTTAATGGAGCAAAAGTGAAAAGAAGAGACAGAGAAATTAGTCCTCATTAATAAGTTATTTATTGAACTATTTAAACCATATGAGGGAAGAATACTGCAGGCTTTGATGTTGACAGGGCCCTTTAATAATTAATCGCGTGATTCATATGCGTTTCCTCAAAACGTCTGACCCTTTATGAGAACTGCTGCTCTTATTAAAGATGTAAGAAATTATCTATGTGAGCAGTTGAAAAAGAAATCTCTCCTTTTTTTTCAACAGGGGTTCTTTGCTGTCTGTGTAGAGATGCAATCGCTTTTCCATCCCTGCTTTTGGTTTTTGGCACCAACCTCTTCACAAACTAAAGAGAGGCAATAAGATGAAAATAACAGATTATGTCGATAAAGAGGATCATCCTGAGCTAAATGCTGAACGCATGCAATCAGGAGGGAGAACAGGATCCCTGGACAATGTGCAGGGCATGCGGACAAATAGTCTCACCTCCAACTGAGTGTGTTGTTTCTTCTCATTGTGCCCTCTGAAAGAGAAGAGGAGGGCCTTGGTTAAGAAGATTATAGCCCTACCCCACCCGTACGTTTAATCAACATGCCCTTTCAGCGCCAGCAACAATGCCAAACATGTCCAAAACGTCCCCCCATCTCTCCTATAGCATACCTCACATGTCGGGACAGCATGCCAGTCATCAAACGTCAGCAATTAGGAGAAATACTACCGTTATTATTCTCAGGGATACAGCGTTGGTGTAGGCAGATCATATTATCCCCGTCAAAGAAGGGATGGCGTCAATTTCAGAAATGTCACCATCACAGTGCTGCGTTTGATACCCATTTAATTTCAGGCGCTGCAAACAAAAATGTATTGGCTTCAATTCATTTTTTAACTGATCAAAATTCCCTGAAGAACCCGAGGAGCTTTGTTTCCTCACCCTTCACTTCTTTCATCCATGGTTAAATATGTAAATAAAATGTCTAAAGTCATTCTTCAAAGGGGAACAAAAGAAAAAAGGGGGCTGAGGGAAAAGACAGCCATAAAATTCCTCCGATTCTCCATAACATTAGCCAGAGGGGGCCAGCTTCCAGCCAGAGCCTAACAGCAGGGGAGCCAGCTCGCTCCATAGAATCACACATCTCAAATCCCACACACAAAAAATAAAATATCTTTTCAGCTTCAGTCATCAAAGGGCCCCCCCCCTCCTTTCACTTTATTAGTTACAGAATTATCTCACAGTTGCTGATTTTTCAGAGATGGAGCTGCACTGCTTTTCTTCGTCACACTGTTGTGCTTGCAAAGATGAGATAAAATGAGTGAGTGTGTGTGTGTGCGTGTGTGTGTGTGCGCGTGTGTGTGTGTGTGTGTGCACATTTTGCACATGTGTGAGAAGGGAATGAGCCGAGTACAAGGGGTGTATATGGAAAAGAGGGTGGGAGACAGAAAAAGAACATAAAAGGAACAGTAGTAGCTGCTGAGGCTGTGGATGCTAAAGAGTGAACAGGCCTGATTCCTCTCTCCTTCTCTTTTCTTCTCCTTTTCAAAGAGATATCATCATGACCGGCAAAACAATCATGAAAGAGAGGGAGGCAGGAGGCAAGACAGGAGCGAGAACAGAACAAAGCCGATGAATTACCACAAACTAGACGACTGTGTCTTCTTTTTAGACTGTGTGACCAAATTATCTTGTCAGTTTCATTACACCAAAGGCAGCCGTTATAAGGGCAGTTGTTTGCTTTAAAACACGTCAGACAGGGTTTCCTCATAGATGGATGATCAGTGAAATGAAGAGCAGAGCTGGGCCCGGCTGGGGCAATGCATTGATATGAACATTATTCTTCTTCACATTAAAGCTACCGTCTGTTTTTTGTCATCTCCTCTACGCATCAGAGACATAATAAACGTGTAAGTGGAGAGGGGGGGGGGAAGAGCAGGCATGTCAGCTGTTGTCCTTGTCTTTGTGAGTGAGAGGTCACACTATAGAAGATGCATGCAGTTTTTGGGACAAAGGGAAATAGTTTGCATACCATTATGAATATCCCACAATATATATATACATATGTGTGTGTGTGTGTGTGTGTGTTTGTTTACGTAAATGTTTTTTTTGTATGTATATGTTCTGACCAAAACCCCTTCAAACGTTAACAGCTGGATAAGTGAAACCTGAGCTGCATAGGAGGAGTGTATTGTGTTCATAAGTGTATTCAAACCCTATATTTATGCTGCTGCTCCACACACTGAGCGCTAACAGCTGAAATGCCCTCACTAAGATATGCTGTGCTTAAACCATTTATGCACGCTGGTGCCAGGTTTCTCATCTTGCACAGACACATTTCAGAAATACCTCCAAAAGCACTTTTAGTGACTCTTGTTAAATGCTCTAAAAGCACTGCTGTTTACTTGTGATCAGTATTTCAGCCTTGATGGAGACCATGACATGGGCCTCAGCATAAATCTTACAGCCACAAACTTTTTACAAGGTAACGTGAGTGAGGTCTGGAGGATCTCTCTCACACACATACACATAAAAAAGGCAAAAGGCCTCATAACCTATTCGTCTCATAGTATTACATGCCACCCTGCTCCTCCAGGACCGGGCTGATGATATAAAACCATGATGGAGTTCTTACTCGCTCTAACAACAATGCATCATGGGTTAACTGATGCCATTTATTACTGCACTCTTTGTGTTGACACGTTGTGTTTGGTTTATTTTATAACGGGCTGTGACACTGGTAGTGCTGTGTTTCACTTTAACAGGCTGATAAAAGCACATCCATCCATTCCTTTTCTAAACCACTCATTCTGTTCTGGGTCACAAGGAGGCTGGAGCCAGCCCCATGCAGGAGACCGGATACACTCTAGACACTTTATCACAGAGGTAACAGGGCAGTGAGAGTATGGCATAACATCTGTCCTCATGGGGAGATGGTCCCTTTGGAGAGGGAGAGGGGAACGCACAACGACCTGAGATGAAGATGCAAAAAGCTCTACTTCACCATTGGCCATTGATTCAGTTTGGGATATAAAAAGCTAGAAAAAGGATTACTCCAAATGAGTGTAACTCCCATGAGAATAGCAACTGATTTGGACAAAGTGCTTTATGATTAGTTCATTATTTTTAATTAGAAATATCTTCCTGCACCAATAATGGTAAATGGTCTGTATTTACATAGAACGTCTCTAGTCTTGAGCACTTTACATTCACCCATTAGCACACACATTTGTACAGTGCATGTAGTCTTTCCCAAGGACATTTTGTAATGTGGAATGGAGGAGCCTGGGATCAAACCACCGACCTTCTGGCTAGTGGACATCCCGCTCCACATCCTGAGCAACAACTACCCAATAGCCCATGACATAACGTCACATTTTTTTTCCGTAAAACATCCCAACAAACATTTACCAAAATATCCATTGAAATGTAAGCTTGTTTAGATGTTAACAATGGAAAAACTATTTCCTGTGCTGCGTCTGCAAGGACATGTTGCCTGTCACTGTGGAGCAAACTTTAAAAGGCTCTTATTAGAGTTTGTGGGTGGGAGAAAGGGCACATAGTTATCCATGATAAGGCACAAAGGTGCATTTAAGTCATTGTGAATGTACAACTGGGTCAATTATTATCCCAGTGTGAACTTAAAATTTCCTGAACGAATGGTGTGATTACATATGTCACTGGAATGAAAGGCTGAGTTGCCACTGATTTATTTTTGCAAGCTCACTCTCAACAATAGAAGTATGTCGACACTTCGAGCTGACATTTAAAAAGTCATCTGTCCTCCTTATTTGTTCGCTGGATTATATCCATCACTGGGAAAGAGTAAATGAATGCAAGGTGTTGTTGAATTTGGCACAAAGAACGCTGCGGCCACAACACACAGATTCCCACACTGCTACATTATAAACAGATTCTAAACTGGGATACAAATGTCCCCCATGAGTGGTTTGCCCTGGTGCTTTCAAAAACGCCTGGGGGAAGTTTCATGCAGTCCACACACTGACAAATTGACTCACACGTCTCTTTCAACAGAAAGACCATTGTTTCTTGTGTCCACTGTTGTTTTGTTTGTGTTTGTGTGAATATTATTATTGTGTATGGTTTGCAAACTTGCCTTGAATCGACTATTGAGGAATGAATAATTCATCTGGGCTGAATTCAGATAAAAACCCATGTGCGTATTTCCCTCACAGTAGGTCTGTCTCGTGAATATACCGTGTACATTGAATACAATATAGGTGGGAAATACACAAATACAACATCATCCATGCATTCTGCTGCCATTAAAAGCTCTGCTCTATGAAAATCATATAACAATCTTTTTACTCCTGGAAAACCCTGTGGCTGATTCCAGAAATATGTCTATGACGCTGATGGAAATTGAATATAGTACTTTACTAATAGAACTTAACTAAAGCTCTGAGATGTTTTTACTTTATTTTCATATTTTTAACTTTTTGCTCCTCTGCATTTGCAGAAATGGGTGAAGTTTTTCCTAATTTTTGTTTGGAGCATTTTACGTATATAAAACCTTAACCAGTTCATTAAATTGTGCAATTTTATATCCAAATGGCTCCAGCTCCCTTAATCTTAAAGGAAAAGTGGAATAGGTAATGGATGGAAGGATGGATAGAATATACCAAACTACAAAATCAGCATATGAGAGAGTTCAAATTAGCTCCTCCTCCATCAGCTTCAACATTAAAATTCTGCTTATATCGATGCATCAAGAGTAACAATCGCCAATAAATCCCTATATAATAATATAACACTGTAAGTTTAATTGTAATAAAGTAAAAAATGTATGTCGTGGATCTAATCCATATCACTGGTCAATGAGTTGAGAAACAGCTGTGTTTAGACATATGATATCCATATTCAGTTGTGTCTGACTGTGCAGTGTGGATATAGATATAGAGTTAGTTGTCAGATCGACACACACCCTTATAGTTTAAGGTTAGTTTAATTATATGACCATATTATGTATGTATCTATAGAATAATCTTAAGTGCAAAAATGTAATGCAGTCGCAGCTTGTTGTCCAAAATAGGTACATGTGCAACTTTTACATCAACATGCACATATTTACAGAGATGTCTCCTTGAGTTTTGGCAAGAAAACTTCAAATATGTTATACTATATACTATATATGGGATACTGAGTGAAAGGCCAAAGGACTAGCTATGCAGATTTTTGTTTTTGTCCCCATAAAAGCTCAACATTTGGGTGTCAACGCTGTGATTCTTTGAACTACTGCTTCTTAATCTAGATCTTGTTTTTGCATTTTTATATTTCAGTTTTATCAGGATAGTTTGAATTCTTATGCACCATTATATACAGCTTTATGTGCATGTTTTCAGTTGTTCAGCTGTGGTTTATTGTAATTTTTAAAAAATATTTTTATTGTCGGTTTCTATCTTATTTTCAATAGTCTGCTAAATGCAAGAGTAGATGAATCTATTGCCTCCTGTTGTGGTTGTCAACCCTTTCCAGGAGAATTTGAGCCATTTTTTTAATAATATGTTATATTTGCAGGTTTGTAATCAACTATTTTGAAGTGGTCTCGCATCTTAAAATTTGGAAGGGAGGGGTGGTACAAACTTGTCCAGCCACAGACTGTTCCATGTATGTTTGGTGTGTGTGCTGCGTCTGGAGTGTGTCCCGTATTTCGCGCTGGATTTTGTGTTAGTCAGGAAAACGTGTTGTTGGAGTTGTGAATCCTGTGTCCGGGCGCTAAAGGGGAGTTCTCTGGGAGCCTGTGAACCCGCTGCAATGAACAGGCTGTTCCGCACGACTCGAGTATAATCCGCGTGTCAGTGTCATCTTTCTCATGCAAAGTAGCTGTGTGTTTGAAGGCGGATCTCTTGGCAGGTTGGACCGGGGACGGAGACTCCTCCGAGCGTCAGACTGAGCGCAGCCACCAAACCACACGCTGTGCGACGGGAGGAGCGTGATCCTCCCGTTCTGGGACACACGTTTAGTTTCATGTATTTATTTTTGCAGCTCAGTTGAGTCAGGATCCCCGGAGAGGACACATCTGTGCGTAAAGGAGCCGCCGCGTAAAGGACTATTTTCTTTTTGTTTTTGTTGTTTTTCCTCCAAGTTGGCGAACGGACCGGAGCGCACATCGCTTTGCTGCGCAGGGAAAAGTGACATTAAAATGCGAGGACGAGTCAGCGGATCTTCAGGGGACAAGTGAGAGACAAGTCCCCCGGTTCTTCTGGTTGAACCCCAGCAGACTGAGGTGCGTGTGCTGCGGGACACTGAGCGAGTTCCGCTCCGGAAGCATGGACCTGTGCGCACCAGACTTCCAGAGAGAGAGCGTCCACGGACCATCGCTGGAAATATGTTCTCATTAAACTCTCCACGCCTTTAAAATGAGAAAGGGATCTCCCTACAGATAGTTGTGTAAGTTCTCTCCCACACTGATCCACCCGACGCACCGACACCCAGCCTGGATTCATTCATCACAGACTTTCCAATGAGAGAAACGTGTGCTGTGGTAATGATGAACATTCTGTCGTTTTGTTCACTAAAACAAGAAGGGAGGATGCGTTCATGTGCCAAACTGAGCCTGGTGTGTGCGCTGCTGGTCCTGTGGAGCAGTGGAGCTTCAGCCATCAGCCCCATAGACCCGGAGTGGTCAGGAGAGGGGAGATGTCAGCACATCAACATCCCCCAGTGTAAAGACATTGGCTACAATATGACTCGCATGCCAAATCTCATGGGCCACGATGACCAGAAAGAGGCAGCGATAAAGCTGCAGGAGTTTGCCACCCTGATCCAGTTTGGGTGCCACAGTCATCTCAAGTTTTTCCTGTGCTCGCTGTACGCTCCCATGTGCACGGAGCAGGTTTCCAACCCCATCCCAGCGTGTAGGGTTATGTGTGAGCAGGTGAAGTTAAAATGCTCGCCCATCTTGACACAGTTTAATTTCCCGTGGCCCGAATCTCTGGACTGCTCCCGGCTGCCGACCAAAAATGACCCGAACAACCTCTGCATGGAGGCGCCCAACAACGGTTCAGACGAGCCCCCCAAAGTCTCCCACACCCAGCCCCCCGACTACAGGCCCCAGCGGCCTCTGGGCGGCCACGACCTGCACCTGAAGGACAGCAGCAGCAAGCGGACCTGCAGCAACCAAGGCAAGTTCCACTTTGTGGAGAAGAGCGAGTCCTGTGCCCCCAAGTGCTACCCCAAAGTGGACGTATACTGGAGCCAGGGAGACAAGCAGTTCTCTCTGGTGTGGATTGCCATCTGGTCCATCCTCTGCTTTGTCTCCAGTGCCTTCACTGTGCTCACGTTCCTCATAGACCCTCAGAGATTCAAATACCCAGAGAGGCCGATCATCTTCCTCTCCATGTCCTACTGTGTTTACTCTGTGGGCTATCTCATCCGACTGTTTGTGGGCGCTGACCGAATAGCCTGTGACAGAGACAATGGGGTGCAATATGTGATCCAGGAGGGTCTGGAGAGCACCGGCTGCACTATTGTGTTCCTCATCCTGTATTATTTTGGCATGGCCAGCTCCCTCTGGTGGGTTATCCTGACCCTCACATGGTTCCTGGCTGCGGGGAAGAAGTGGGGTCATGAGGCCATCGAGGCCAACAGCAGCTACTTCCACCTGGCGGCGTGGGCCATCCCGGCTGTGAAGACCATCATGATCCTGGTGATGAGGAAGGTGGCCGGGGACGAGCTGACGGGCATCTGCTACGTGGGCAGCATGGATGTCAAAGCTCTCACCGGCTTTGTGCTCATTCCTCTCTCCTGCTACCTTATCATTGGCACGTCTTTCCTGCTGTCGGGCTTCGTGGCTCTCTTCCACATCCGTAAGATAATGAAAACAGAGGGAGAAAACACGGACAAGCTGGAGAAGCTGATGGTTCGCATCGGGGTCTTCTCTGTGCTCTACACTGTCCCTGCCACCTGCGTCATCGCCTGCTACTTCTACGAGAGGCTCAACATGGACTACTGGCGCATCCTGGCAGTGGAGCAGAAGTGCGTGGACGGCGGCGGGCCCGAGTCCGCCGAGTGCGTCATGAAGACTTCCATCCCCGCCATCGAGATCTTCATGGTGAAGATCTTCATGCTGCTGGTGGTGGGCATCACCAGCGGCATGTGGATCTGGACGTCAAAGACGCTGCAGTCGTGGCAGAATGTGTTCAGCAGGAAGCTGAAGAAGAGGACGAGGAGGAAGGCCGCCAGTGTGTTCACCAGCAGCAGGCCATACATCAAACCTCACCCGTCTCTCAAAGGGCACAGCACTAAGTATGAGCCCACACGGCCTCCTCCAACATGTGTATGAGCTGGCTCTCCTTGTATATACCCAGAAAATACGTGTAAAGCCCTTATCTAAATGAGACCTTGTAATCAGAGTGCCAACAAAAAAGAATCAAGGTTTGTGTTTTATTTATGCAGACTCTGTTACAGATAATGCAATGTGGGGTTTGTTTGTATCTGGAGCCATCTCATGCAACAAGAGCTGCCTTTGTTTGAGGAAAAATCTGCTACTCCTGGATTCACTTATCCTATTGAGGAACTTGGTTTTGGAAAAAAAAATCGTATTGTTCCCAAGACAAAAAGAGTGGAATAAACCATTTGGAAGGCCACGGGGTTTGGTTGAATAATGTGCAATAGGTGTTTTCCTTACAGGCAAAAAAAGAAAAGACACTTGTACTGTTAGTGACAGATTACAGACAATGCAAGAACCCCACAGACAATGGAGGCAAATGGTCAGAGAGACACTACAGAGAGTGTTGTGCTTGGAGGCTTTTTAATACAAACTGAGGCAGTGTCACACATGTTGGAACTGAAGTGAGAGCAGCTGCTGACAAACCCCATTGTGAGGCAAATCCACACCATAAATTTATCAAGCACTCATCACTGAAAAAAAGTTATTTGTACACGCTGTTGAGTTTTTATTGTTTTTTTCTTTGCTGTTTTATAGCACAAGAGAACGTTTGTATATATTTCTAAAAAAAAAGAGAAAGCAGAGATTTTATAGAAAAATTAATAAAACGTTCTAGTTTTAAATGTTTGTAAAGTCGGACTTGTGTATTGCAACTGTGTTGTTATTCTCTCTACTGGATTGTCTCTCCATCCTCGTCCAGCTGCGTGAAGATGTTTTGATGCCGTTACAACCTTTGTCGTTATATGCTGACAGTGTGCAGCAGTAATTCTTATACAACACACAAATTCACTTCAGTGATCTTGAGTTGTGAATGTAATGGTATGTTGGAACTGGATGTAGAATTATTCGTCTTTAGAAAGAATTGATTTAAACAACATTGTATGACCAAAAGTGAGAAAGACAAACATTTTAATATAAATACTATGATAATAACTGACTGGTTGTATGAGCAGATCCAATCGTGTCATAAATGTTGCACTCACACGTCTCTGGAAACAAAATTGCCCCTTTTACATCTCATAAAAGATGAATAATTTTACCTGACTTTGCAGAAATTAACTGGTACACAAGTCAACCCAAAGCATCAACAGTAGCATCATAAATACATCATAAATACTATATTCATAAAGAAATTATGGGACATTTATGTCCGTTTTTTACCACGTTTTATGTGGTGTCACACAACAGCTAAAAAGTAGGATTGTCTCTTGACTTTCCTTTGCTGCTTGTGTACGGTATAATAAGGATTTTTTTGTGCACACTTTTAGATTGATTCAGTGTTTTGAATATAAAATTAGTTTTAGTCTTATATTTTAACATATTTGCTTCACCAAGAAAAAAAACAAGCAGACTATACATTTTTACTTTATTAATAAGTTTTGGTTAAATGCTTTGATTGTGATTTATTGGTGTTTTATCAAGGATTCAGATTGAAAATTGAAAGTGGTACTGTCAGGTAAAAAGAAAAAAAAAGGGTAAATTATGTGACCAGAATGTCTCACATTTTAAGTTAAATATCAGTTTTGATTACCTGTTAATGATTTCTTTATATCCCTATAACTGCATTTAAACTGGGAACTTTCATAACCCTGTGTATAATTTTTCACATTCACATGTGAATATAAAACTTAATTTTAGTCATTCTCTTTCTTCCTTTCTCCTCATCTCTGTCTTGCATGTTTCGGTGCATACCCATGATGGAGTTATACAATAATCCAGCGCTCATTCAGGCCAGGATTAGACTGTTTGGAGGGGGCTGACTTTGAAAGCTAGGATCGCTGCAAACCAAAATACAGGATATCTGTCATCGTGTCTCTCCTTATCAGCCGGGGCATGGTGACATTTCTAAAGACACATCTGGCCTGGATTTTAAGTTGTTACATATTGACTGAAGTCGTTTTCCAAAGCATGAGCAAACTGAAAATACATTGTGTGGTATCCTGAGATGTTTGACGTTAAACGATCCTTTACCCTGTCAACAGATTTTTAGGTGCACAGAGAGAGAAAGAGAGAGGGAGAGAGAGAGAGAGACGCATGTCTGGTCTTGAATCTGAGCAAGGCCAATTGACTTTTGTCTTGACAGGGCTGTCAGAGCAACAGGAAAACATGGATACTTACAGTCATTGTATATGTACAAGTATGTGAACCGTATAAGAGACGTATAGAAATATGAATAGATTGTCAGAAGTCAATGTAACGAGTAAAGCATGAGGTTTTACTTTAGCATACGTGAGGGAGAATATGCAGTTTCAGAGGATCCTTTACACACACCTTACCTTCCAATCTCTTTTTTTGAGAGTTTAAAACCTGTGAGAGTCCTCTCTGGTCTAATAAAGTTTTAGAAGTGTAGTAATACTTCATCCCCAAGGGCATTCAAGTTCCAGCGTCAACCAAACCCGTTTCAACA
Source organism: Limanda limanda (assembly GCF_963576545.1). Lineage (NCBI taxonomy): Eukaryota > Metazoa > Chordata > Actinopteri > Pleuronectiformes > Pleuronectidae > Limanda > Limanda limanda. Next base: position 7,591,485 of record NC_083640.1, on the reverse strand, counting down.
GTCAAAAAAGCTCATGACTCACAACCTCTATGTGGCTGAATCAAAGTCAGCCAGTGTCTATTGATACTCTGAGTTGTGAAAAAGGTGTGAGTGCTTCTGAGAGCTTCAACAGAGGCCACCTGGATAACAGCCCCCGAGGTGTCTGGGAAGGCTGTAAATATAAATGACAGTTACCACCCCCCTCCAGGGCTTCTTCAGCCAAACAGCCTTCACTTCTCCTCTTCTCTGCGCTTCAAAGGGGAAAAATCCTGCTCAGAGCAAGGGCAAAGTGTTGCTGGCAAGAAAGAAAGGGTTTTTTTGGGGGGGTTGGGGGGGGGAACTCAACTGTATGTGTTGCAGGATTTAGGCTTTCAAAGTATAGATATTATTTCATCAGACCACAGGCTATAAAGCCAAAAAGTGTCTCTCAGCACAGTGAAACATCCTCCATCTGATCCTTACATGTTATTTCCGTGCGATGAAATGTTTTATTTGACCAAGCGGGGGAATCCCACACGACCATGTGACGACAGGCTGATGAGTCTCAGACACACGTACCTCCGAACTCCGCCGGGACGAATGCCGTCACCCGGCTGCTCATCCCACTTCCTGCCTCTCATTCTTTCCGCCGTGCCATGACGGAGGCTGCGGCGTCGGTGGTGGCTCGTGATGCGTTGACAATAAGAAGCAGCTCCTGCTTGTGATCGGGGGTTGTTGAAACGGCATCGAACTTTTGATAATGACGTGAATTTAATTGAATCTGACTAGTTCGCCAGCGAGCCAGGATTTTCAGCTTTTCACACTCTGTAATTGAGTTGATGTTAAGTGTCTTTGTGGAACCGAGCGGTATTAAAAAAAACTTAAAGTTGAGATGACAGAACAATTAAGTCTACTCTGCAAGTCAAAGCCTGATTTGGGTTCGGGAGGGGGGGGGAGAAAAATACTTCATCATCAGTCAAAACCTTCAAACAATGCTCCTGTGTCAGTAGATGACTACACCTTGATCTCTGTGCCGTGTTGTTGCAATCGGAGGCGTGGATGAGTCTGTGTACCTTCAGCTTGTGTGTTGCCTTTGCAAGCAGTCATAAAGTTCTCTGACACAGTGACATAAATCAAGTTGCCGGTATGACTGGCGGCTGAGGCAGCATCTCTTTGATCCGGCTTGGTGGAGACGCCCCATGTCCTCATCCTCAGCTGCTCCAGCAGCACCTGTTTACTCGTTCAGGCCTGTCTGTTTGCAAAGCACTGCTTAGCCTCTCAATGTCATACACTCATACATGACACACACAACATACACACAAAGGAATTTGGCGGGTGCTGAAGGGTGGCTGGGTGTTTTTTTATGTGTGCTCTTAATGTGCTAGACCCACACGGATTCTTGGCACTTGTGTCTGGTATTAGACAGCTGCTTTAAATGCAAACTCTGTCGCCTTTTGGAGGATCCTGCCTCCTTTGGTTGGAAGAAAAATAAGTGTTGCGTCATGACAAATGAAACGGCTTTGTTTTCCTGCTGAAGAAGTAACTTGCATGCAGTAAGAGGGTTACTGAAGAAGAAGAAAAAACTTTTCACTGAGCGCTGCAAGTTTTCTTACACCAAAGTGTTATCATAGGGTGCAATGAAAAGTGCAATGAAAGCCCCCTCTCATCCCACAGGTTCTCGTGGCGCATAAATCCAGAGTATTGAGACTTTTGGTTGAATGAAGTGTGGGTGGGCTTCATGGTCTGGATTGATCTATATAGAAAAGAATCTAGGGCAAAGTAAAAGTACAGTATATATGCCCAATCTGCAGTAACAAGCCACAGGAATAGCTCACACACACACACACACACACACACACACACACAGACACACACCTCTGTGTAGGCAGTTGTTCCCAGCCACTGCTGAAGGTGAGAGTAATTACATAACAAGCTGGCAACAATGAGCTCTGTCCTGACAAAGGCGGGGGCATGGCACTTTTTTTTCCGAATGCATAATGAACTACCTCACAGGCGCTCTGCTGATCAAACAAGTGTTTGATAGTGGCTTTGGTTTGAAAGAGGGTTGAATATGTTTATTTGCATGTGGAGAAGTGAGTGACTTTGAGGTGGAGATCAGGCAGATTAGTGTTAACTGACAGACCTGTGCAAACAGACACTCCCCCTCCATACAGGCAGGGCAGTGGCACACTTCCTCAGAGGACTAGTTAGGCTGAATACAACATCAGATACACCAGAGCATGGTGACCGCTGCTACTTTTCAGACATTGCTCTTTGTATGCCAGTCTCCTCCCTTCAGCCCGACCGTCTTTTTATTGGCTTGTTTGCACTGGTGCATGTGAAAGCATGCACAGCAAACTCTGGCAAACAATGTAAGAGATGTGAAATCCAATAACTGGCAGCTTTTCATCAAAGATATTCTCATTTACAAAAGGCTTAAGAGCCACATTCGCAAGTATAGAATCACTTAAGTGTCACGAGAGCGATACATTTAAAACTATAACATGGGCTTATACTGAATGCAGTGCATTCTGGGAAACATATGGAGATAGGAGAACAGGTGCAAGGGGCTTTTCAGCTGATATCCGACCGTATCAGGCCACAAAATCTCGTTGAGTTGCCAAAAGTTAGATGAGAGGATCAATACCACTTTCATGTTGTATGCTAAATATAAAGCTTTATCCAGCAGCTGCTTTGGTTATCTTACCATAAAGAGGGGAAATGCCAGGCTAATTGTATAGATGCAAACATATAGGAATATTGTTAAGCCAACCAGTTGCTGCTTTTGGCCTTATGTTTAATGGACAGACTTTAGAGGGGCTCCAAACTTTCCATTTTACTCTTGGCGAAGGAATAAGCATAATATCCAAAACGTCAAACTATTAACTTAACAAGAGCAAGATGAACATGATGCACATGTTCTCTGCTGCTACGATGACAGATATGCAGCATTCTGCACAACGCTGTCAGATGCAAGGAAGAGATGCCGGCACCCATGGGCTGCAACGTGACTGCAAAGGCAAGACATCGTGTGGTTAGAGCGAAGTGAATAGTCTGGCGTCAGCTGGAAACCAGATTTTTGCCGTGGTGATTTAGCAGAAGACTAAATCACCATGGCACCTTCCTAATCCACAAGGAGATCAACAATTTTTTAAACAGCAGAATTGTAGGAATGGCTTTCCTCAGCTAGCTGACCTTCTCATACAGACGCCCACAATTTAGTTAGCTGCTTAGATGTGATGTTCTAGAAAAGAGGCAATCATTTTATTTAGTACGTTCTCGAGTTACATCACAAAAACAAATTTTTATGTCTATGTATTTAATGGCATGTAGTTGTGTGTGTGTGTGTGTGTGTGTGTGTGTGTGTGTGTGTGTGTGTGTGTGTGTGTGTGTGTGTGTGTCTGTGTGTTAGGGGATGAGCGTGTGAGTGTTTCCGGAGATGTTATGAAGGCAGTGACAGTATTGATGGTAGAGTGGAGAGAGCAACAAGCACAACAGGAGACTGTTTGCGTGTGTATTTATTTGTGTGGGTGTGTTTGTGTGGGTGTGGGTGTTTACAGACAGTATAGGAGCTACAGAGGGACAGACAGAGGGAGAGGCATGCTGATGGATCTGGCAGGGCTGAGAGAAAATGCCTGTGGTTCAAAGACACTCTCAGGAAACTTAACAAAGAAAGATGGCACAGAGGGGGAGAACATGAGAGGAAGCTACACAATCACTGTCACTTGAACTTGGAGAAAACATCCCGGCCCGACTGACAGAGTATACTGTATGCAAAAAACAAATTTGACTATTCTTTTACAAAAAATAAATGCAACGGACAATACAAAGTGAGATCCACATTAACACATTTGAAGATACAGTAATACTGCAGACCATCTACTATTTAATGACTTACTTGTAATTAGACATCTTACTCTAAAATACTGATCTAGTGTTTCCTCACTCTAAACACACAAGCTAGGCTGGCAGTTGATATACAGCAACCACTTAATAATGGACTAACATGAGCTCTCTGTGCATTATAACTGGTGAATAATAATCTATTAATCTTTTAAGTAAAAGAGTTATAATAGTTGTATATAATACGTTAATGTTTGAATTGTATTTTACTGTTGTGACTGAGGAGCAGCGTTTTAAATTGTTATTACATTTTGAATAATTTAAAGGTTCAGTGTGTAGAATATAGTGACATCTAGTGGTGAAGTGTCATGTTGCAGTTTAATAACCCTTAACTTCACCCTCCCCTTCCAAATAATGAAGTAGAACCTGTGGTAGCCTTCAGTTGTCATTAACATTCAAAAGGGGTTTAGTTTGTCCAGTCTGGTTACTGTTTAAAAAAATGGGGTCTCCTCCGTAGGAGCCAATCCTGATGTAAATATAAAGTATTTAAATATAAAGGGCCCATTCTAGGGTAAAGAAAACAACAATTTGTACAATTTAGATGATTACACGATGATGAAAACATCACTAGGATTATTTTATATAAAATGTCTGCCAATAGATCCCTTTCACCTTAATGTTACACACTGGACCTAGTTTAAATTTAAAAAAAAATAGCATTTTCACTTTTAATTCAAGAAGATCAATACCACTGACTGTCGTAAAGTAGCCTGCAGCTGGTTAGCTTAGCATTATGACTTGAAAAAGGGAAACAGGTAGCCAGGCTCTGTTCAACGATAAAAAAATTCTTATCTTTCTGACAGAGTCACACAAACTGGCTCCCCCTGTTTCCAATATCACTGTCTATTTACCCTACAGGCACTTAAAGTGCTACAACAATACATGTCATATTATTCCTGATTTATAACCATCAAGGAGTGGAAAACTGAAACACCTAAATAAACTACATGTAAACCATATGTCAAAACTGTGCAGCAGGAGGAAGCAAACAAGACTGATACAGCGGAGGCTTCAGCTTATGACTAGCACATCTGTGCTGCTCATGTATTTGTACAGACATGAAACACAAGGTAACACACAACCTATTTGTCATCTGGCTTGTGTTGTACTGCCACCACCCATTTTGTTTTTGGCCACATACTCCTCGGTCTGGCAAAAATCCTTGCTTTTCTCTTTCTTGGGGCATCAAGTTAATATGAGTGGGCATGCACAACACGTAACATGTGTTGGTCTACAGGGATCCAAGGCAATGTCCCATTTTGCTCCCAGCTTGCTTTATGCAGTGACGGGAATGGAAGCAATTTGGTGAAAGTACAGAGGACCAGTTGGGGAGATGATAAAGGACGTTATTGTTGGGTTCTGCAACTGTATCTGATGCCTGTGCATGTGTTCCTTTGACTAATCAAGCTGTAGCATGGCAAAAGAATCTTGGTTTCCTGGACACTGGTGGCGGGCCAGATTGTCTGGTCCTGATAATAGTAATGGGAGTGATAGCAGCAGCGGCTAATCTACACAGAGAAGGGGTCAGGACCTGCTTATCATGCCTGAGTGGAAAATAACAGGACTTAAACAGCACTTAAAGGACCAGTCTGTGATCGGTGTATGACAACCCGGATGAAATATTGTTGCCCCACTTCTGCCTTTGTTTATGTAGTGACTTTCCGGCTTTGAGACATTTTGTCACACTGACATGTATTTCCTAAGCTTTTGATGTGTGACTTGAGGCGGCTTGAGGTTTGTTTCTGTTCGTAAACTTGTCAACACTTGAATTAAATGCACTGGTATTTTTGGTTGGATGGTAAAGTAACCCTTCTAAAACATTTACTTCATTCTCTATGTCAAATTCCTTTCGAGGAGGAGTGAGATTGGTCATAATTTACATGTTCAAATAACAGACACTGATTGTGGTCCACAAAACAGCTGTCGTAAATGCAAGAGAGGCCCAAACCAAAGGCATTCCATCACACTGTATTTCACTAAAGCGTGCAAGCTATATGTTGACACACAGTATTTACTGCACATCACCTGCACAGTATGCGTATGAATCTTTGCAGATACAGTGCATCTGTATGCAACACAGACTTACATGGAAACCAAGAACTAAATTTGGTTGTGTGTTTGATCATTGCCTCAGGTCCTGGACAACTCTTTGAACCAACATGCCCAGATTCACAAAACATCATTCAGACAAGCCTGTGTTCTTCTGTTTCTTCAAAGGAGGGAAAGGAGCAGAGCTTCAGACAACAAAATGTTCTTTTAGCCAAGAAACACATGACTCCATGAAGATGGGGATTGAATTGCAGGGTGTTTCTCTGACTGCAGGAGCAAAGAGTTTGATTTTGAGCTTGAGAAATGTGTATTGTTTAATGATATACAAAGTTTATTGTGTGTGCTATTAAAACCAGGGGTTCAAAACTTCCCCCACATGTCCCATTGACTAACATGGAGTAGGCAGGATTTATGAACTTAAAATATATGGTTCCAAGTGTGTTAATTTCAATTTACCTGCAGATTATTGTATTTTTTTCCTTATAAAAGCATTTTCAGTGTTTACATTAGTTTAATATATTTTATATATCACTTTAACTAGCTTGTTTAATTATTTAAAACTTCTATCCAGTAGCTATACCTTTAGCTAACTGTGTATTGCTTCACCAGCTAACAATTTGAACTGTTTATCTATTAATTTAGATTATTTCTCATGTGTATCCTCGCTTATGTTAAACTTCTTACAACATTTATCCTTTACTCATGTTTATGGGTATTTATTTACAACGCATAATGCACATTAATTAACATACATACGTAAGTCCAACATGTAAATGTGCCACATATAGCCATGCAGGCTAGTTTTTATCTGCCATCTCTTTTAGCTATTTACTTTTAGCAAATTATTTTTGTGTCACGCTTGCTAGCTAGTTCTCAAGAGGTGTGTCCTATATGTATTGAGACTATTGAAGCTTGCTTAGTAGTAATCATTATAAATATATAAAAACTCAGTATTACAAAAATTTGTTTTGTGTTTGGATATTCATTTTTTGCTCTAAACTGAAATGTGTAGAGGTCTGAGGCTTGGCAGCTGAAGAGGTTAACCTCTGTGTAGGACCCACTGGTTGGGAATCACTGCTCCGGCAAAAAACAAATGAGCAGAACCAACTTTAAACTGGAAGCAGGAATGCGTGTGTGCTGATGAAGTGTTGTTTAACCCTGTGGAATCAGCCTTCCTGGTCTGAATGCAGAGAGAGGCTGGAAGCAGGTCAGCAGGGGTCAGAGAGGACAGCCACAGCTTCTCTTGTGAGTCAGACACTTTTGAAGACCACTGCAAGGGGCACTGAATCAGTTCATTGATATTCAAGGATTTGACCCGCTGACAACAGGAATGTCACTGAGGTTAAGACAGCCGTACTCTCCGTATTGTGCAGGGCCAAAAAGCCAGGGGGTCCCTCGGTCCCCCCACCCCCCTGTGCACGGTTGTCATGGTGAGCAAATCAGTCCGGCAGCACTATGTCACACTCATGCAGACACATTCTCTCTTTCTTCCTCTCTCTCTTTTCTTTCTCAGACTTTCTATCGTGCTGCTCCACTGAGGGGGACTGCCAGAGAGAGCTTTCTGTCCACTGACAATGCCTGGTGTGTCATGGACATCCTCATACATATACAGTGCAAAGAAGAAGAATCCAAGTGTTTCCCTTCCCATAACACATGGCAACACATATTTCCTCTCTGCTGTGGGATCCCAGCGACTGTGTTGTACGTGTCAGGTCAGGTTGTGAATAATCGCTGCGGGTCACCAAGTCCAAATAAATCATATTTCATACATCTGGAGAGAGGGACTGTTGAAGGAGCCGTTTCAAAGTGTTGCCATCGCTATACAGCCGACATAAGATGAAACAGCTGTTTAGTGATGAATCTAGCAGAGACATTGAAAGGTCATCATTACACTTCATTATGTTTTCGCCTGTTTGTTACCTCTGCCAAGGAGGTCGTTTTTGTTTGTCTGTTATTTTAGCAGAATTACACAAAAAACTACTGGACAGATTACCACAAAAACTTGAAAGTTGTGCAATGGGTCAGGAAAGTACCTAAAACGTTTTGGGGCAGATCTGGATCAGGGGGCAGATCCAGGAATGTTTTTGTAATTTCTATAACATTGTGACATTTGTTGATTCCTGAGAGAATAAGTCATGGATGTTGAAAAAATCTTCATATAGTCAATTTAAAAGTGGTTTCATAAGGAGACTGTTGGACTGTGGTAGAGCTATCTGCTCTTTGAGTACCATTCTGATTCCTTTATGTCTTCACTTGTTATGCTTCTATATATTTTCCCATTAGATTTCATTTCATGTCCTCAGTTCTTTGATTCTACTGAGGTAAGCAAGCTAACCAGCAAGCCGGACAGGCTCGTCTCGTTACTTTCCAGTGGAAACCAGTAGCATCAAACTGGCCCTGATAAAATAGTGCTGCTCTGAGGTTTTATTATTACCTCTTGTCTTATAAACAATTGGCTATCAACCATTATCACCCCCTCCCATGGCACGAAACTTCTATTTGGTGGCAAAGCCTCATCCCATCATGAGGGGGTGTTATATGGTTTATTAGTTTGTGCTGCCACTGTACTTTCACACCAGTTTGTTTAATAGTTTAAAGTACAGTATATAGTATAGTTATAATAGTAATCTACCACTCTAACGTCATCACAAAAGCTCATACAAAACATACACTTCTCATAACTTTCCTGTGTCTTCTAATGAAAAACAATTGACGTGATGTTTCTAGGTATATAGGCCTCTGAAGTCTCTCGTTGTCAAACAAATATGTTCCTATAGAGCCGGTGTCAAGGAGATTAGGCTGAAGGGAAAATTGCTGTATTTAGTAGTAAAGTTGGTGAGTTGCTGCTCTCAGGTGATGGGGCATGTCTGTGCCTTACCCCATCTGAACCTGACGGCTGCTGCAGTTGGCACTGTAATTACAGAGGTTAGGCATAAATCACCAGGCAAGAGGTAGGAGACAGGGGGAGAGAGTCGGAGAAAGAAAAGAGAGAGTGACTAGTAGAGCCTCAGGGCAAGAGGAGGCCCTGACACTCAGAAACACACTGCTCCATCCTAAATGCTCTCCCACTCAGTCTCTTCTTTTTCCGTCTTTCTCTCTCCCTTTTTTTTTCTTCCTCTCATCGCTCCCACACATGCGTCAAACACAAACACACACTCGCAGGCCGTCTCTAAGAGTTCACATCCTTCCTGTGGCTGCGGCAGTCAGACTATACTGGGTCCTATACTGGTCCTGCGGGCTCCTGATTACACCACTCTTCTTCATCCTGTACACATTAAAGCCGTGAGCAACATACCACGCAAAATCATGTCTGGAGCTGCTGATGTGTACCTTTACGCCAATCTTCTTGTTTCCAGCTCCAAGACCAGATTTATCCGCTTTAAATTTGGGGGATATGCTCCATTTATGATGACGGCATATGGGAGTCCTTGGTGCATAAATATGTGATGTGTTCTCTATCACTGTGCTGTTATAACTAGTGATCACGGTAATTCAAACGTGTAATTAGTTAATTCCACCATAAAATCTCACTCTGAATGCCATTCTCTACACTGCTTTATGGTAATTAGGTATTTTGATACTACATTTAGCTTCAGATGGTTTGGAGGCATTTTGTTGGTAGGAAGAGAGAAGAGAAGGGAAAGAGACGTCCATAGGTCACTACCAAATCATGACAACTGGTCCATAGCATTAACTACTTGGCCACCAGGAAACCACACATCCCTTATTACTGAGGCCAAGGAGTTATTTCAGTCATCAACTGGATCAACATGTTTTTATATAATGGAAAGAATCAATTTTACTTTTAGACTTACACAAGACAAGTTTTTGAACAGAATGTTGTATTGGGTAAATTACAACTGTACGACCATCATTCGTGTGACGTGAAGGAACATCCCTATTCTTTTATCCTATTCTGCAAGTAAGGTTTCGTATTTTGCATGTTATGATTTAATTTGTTATTTTTTGTATTGATAGGTTTGCTGTACTTATTGTTTAATTCAAGATTTTTTTAAGGATTAAGCATGCACTGTAAGTTGTATATGATCATTTTCATTGTTTATATGGACCGGGAAACACCCAATATGAGAGAGAATTGAAAAAAGAAAGAAAAGGAATCATTAAAATTGACACAGCAGAAGTGGGAATCCTGGCTATCAGCTCCTATTAACATCCAAGAGCACTGGATCCCAAGTTTTTAATAGTGTCACTTCTTCTTCCTGCTCCTGGTTAGAATAATAACTACATTACACTACTTCCTACTCTGATCAAGAGACAAGAATCATAACTCCGACAGAAGCATATGTTATTGCAGAAACATCAGATGCTCTTGATTTGCTCGGGAGGACAGTCTGTTTCATAACTTGTGAATTGAACTTTATGTGTAAAGACAGAGAGCAAAAAAAACTACACACTGGAAAGAGCTAAAATCAAGAAATGTTCACACAATATTATCTTCATCAGGGGAAAATCACTTTCATTTATGTACATACGCTGATGTATGATCTTCAATGTATTCACAATGGAAAAGGCACCTCTTCAGAGCACATTCGATGAAAGTAGCAAAAATGCTTGATCATTCATGTACAGTGCATTAAAAATAATGTTTAAAAGGGAGAGGAGAGGTCTTTGATCCTGATCTCTTCAGGTAATCCAGGGAAAAGAGAAAAAAGAATAGACATCTACTTAGGATCTCTAGGTGTGATAGTTTTACGGAGGCATGTTGTAGGTCACAAGCAATTACTGAACCATTTCAGTGAAGGACTACTAGCACATGTGAGCCTATACAACATGAGTTGGGTTTCGATAGGACTTGATTTGTAATAGAAATATTTTAAATCATCTGACAATATATCTTTGTCAGTATTTACAACAAATAATATACAGTAGTCAGCTGTTACTAAAGGACATGAAGCTGAAAATATGGCAGCACCATTTGTTTCTGATTGTCCCTCAGCTGTACATTTAATCTGTATCATCAAATCACAGATGATGATATCTGGAATATGCCGGAGGGGAAATTATAGACTATCGCTGCAAAAAATCCACTGAATCATGAGAGTGAGGGAAATGTGGAGTCTGCAGCCATAGGAACCAGGATACATGGAAATGAGCACATCTCTACCGGAGCTCCAATCTCTCTCTTCCAAATCAGACTAAAACACAAGGTCAATGCTCTTCAGGAAGAGATAATGTCGCTGAGAAGACAATCAACTCTCCCGATTGCATTTAGTGCCACAGATCGTAACGTGGCTTCCGTTGATCCACAGTATCATCACCAAGAGGCTTTTAAAAGGTTCCGAGGACCATGGCTTACTTTTTAAATAAAATATAAACAAGGGAAAAATATCAAACCCATTAATCTTTCATTAGGCTCACCGGATAAAAAAGAATCGCTTAAAGTATCATTCGTTACCATCACTGCGTGTGCAAAAGCCCCCCGCTAACATCAAAGGCTCCTCAAAGAAACAGAGCGGGAGAGAGTCAGTTCGCTGAATTTGGCTGAGAACCAGCTTGTGGTTGGGCTTTAATTTGGGCTAACTCGTAATGGCACGAAGGAGGAAACAGGAACCCAGTCTATAATGGTTCTTGTGGCATTGGGGCCCTTTCTGAGCAAACACATAAACAATGCGCTACAGATCAGGCTGGATGCTCACAAAGGTTGAGAGCTCATCCTCATCCTGCACAAGTCTTTGTGTCGGTGAAAGATCAGAGGCTTCATGGCCAAAGAGAGAAAAAGAAAGAGGGGAGACTCCACCTCAAATACATAACACACACACACACACACATACACATACGCACACACTCGCGCTGCAGAGGTGGGAGGATGCACCAGCACTATCTAGGAACACACAGATCCTGCTTTACACTGTGTGTTCGGGTGGGGCATCCTGGCACTGCTTCTTTCTTTGAGGATCTCTGAATAATTTAGAAAATTCACACACAGCATTTTAGAGATTCTTAATTCAACACTGCTTTTGAACTAGCTGCCGTGGCTGATGACACATGTATGCTATAGTACTGTGATATATATGTAAGAAGTACCACTGAGTGACAGATAGGTGCTCTCTACCTGCGAGAAACACAATAATGCTCTGACATCCTGTCTTCTACATTAGTTCTGTCGCTGTCATTTGAAAGCACTAAAAACAGCTTGGCACTGATGCCAAGTAGGTTAATAACATGCAGTGGATTAAGGTTTTAGTGTAGCACTGTAGCACCGTTATACAGAAGAACTGATTTTACTATGGAAGGAAATAAACCCAACACAGTTTCCTGACCTGCATCCCTGCGCTGAGGTACATCTTTGCCAGAATACAGTGACACATTCCTTTCTGTCCGCGGTTCACAAAGCTATAGCGGAGGAGAAGCCTTCGACTGACTTCAGAGGCCCAGTACATTACACGAGTTAGTCATGGCTCATACTGAATTAAACATGGGAAGAAGATTTTCTTTTCATCCACAGCCAAAATGTGCTAAGTCTGACCACTGCAACTGATACTCGCCCACTTCAAATCCTGCCTTTGATAGTGGAAGCGTAGGAGCTTCAAATGTATCAGATTGTCCTCATTTCGTAATGGGTTTCAGTCACAAACACTAGTTGATGTTTGCGATGGAAAATATAATTATGCGGTCTCTTCCCACCTCATTCCTCTGCAGGGAAAATAAATCACTGTTACGTTGTGGTCGCTCTTTCATATCTGGATTTGTTCATTGTTTGCAGCACAGGTAGAGTTAATCAACCGACAGCAGGGTGACAGTTTCCCTCCAAGCCATCTCTGATAGGTGCAATAATAATTACAGTGGGCATGAATAGACAGGCCCGTGAGATCTCCCACTGTTCTTTTGGAGTTGGATGATAGATAGATAATTCTCTGTTCGGCTCAGAGATGTGTTCTGGTTGTGAGGAACTCATCTTCGCTGGGGTGGAGTTGTGATATTTTTGGACAAGCAGGGATGAAAGCCGAGGGTCCTGTGGCTAATGAGATACTGAGGCAGTGGGAATGGTGGTTTTAATTACTGCCCAGCACTGGTCTAAAAGGGGCGATTGCTGAAGAGCATGCTGAGTGTCCTAGGTTGGGAGTTCAGACCAACGCCAGTCATGCTGTGCCTGCCTCCCTTTGATGCTCACTCCCCTCTGCTTTATTCCCACATTGTGCTTATTAGATTCTTTGCTGCCGATGCTTCACTGCACCTTTGTTCACACCGATTCTTTGGACAAAGAGAGGAATAACCACCGAGACTTCAACTTCAAACCCCAAGAAGTTTCAGTGATGCAGAAGGCAACTTAATCTTTTGGGGGGAAATTAAAGCTGCAGCCCTCCCATTGTCCGGTGGCTCTCTGGCACAGGGGAGATGTATTGCGAGTTTGCTCGGAGCAGACGGTGTGGTGCCATGCTACACGGTTGACTAGCAGGAGTGTGAAAATTAGCAGTTGCTTCTGTGATGATAAAACTGAGTTGGAGGATTATTGCTCCCCACTGTCCGCTCACGTTGCACAGCGGCGAAAATCTACAGTAGATCCACCGGCAGGTTGCAAGTCCTCCGTCTCCTCGGCTGCTCCCAGCAGGAGGGTGTTGCTACGTGCCTGCTCTATGTTCTCCTGCAGCCCAGCTGTGGACCAACCCTTGTTGACTTTTCAGAGATCACATGGCATCTTCAGTGAGGCTGGCTCAGAGGGGGCTCTGCCTCGGCAGGACTCTGCTGTGGTCAGCACAGGCCTCCTCCTCTTCCTCCTGCTGCCTTTAACGCCCGCCTTTGGGCTGGTGTTTGAACACACCAAGCATATTAACTAACACAACAACTTAGACATTTGCCAAATTCTTTCTTGCTATTCCTGGCACTTAGCAAACGGACAAAGGATTGATAGAGACACCATATCTTAGTTTACTCTTTTACAGATTTCAGTGGACAAATCCAAGACTGTTGACTGAATTCTTTCTATTTCCCTTTTTATGTTTGCACGAATAATCTCAGCAAGTCAAGGACACCAGCCAGAGTGTTGTTATCAAATGAACAGGAAACAGTATTTGCCAAACACTGTAGGAACAAAATGGTGCTTGAATGGGACATGTCCTTGGCACCTTGAAGCTAGCAGGAAGTGTGGATAAGGGAATGAATAATTAGTGAGAAAAAGTTACCGTATTTTAAAGCTGCAATGATGATTTGTGGGAACCCAGATACTGTTTAGGTTTTATTTAGAGCGGGCTACATAGTAATTCGGCCATAGTGTGTCTGTTGATTATTTTTATGGCTATTTCTGGCTTAGTCCCTGTTCCGGGCCAGATACAATCCAAAGTACTTGACCTCTGTCCTCTGACAGATTCTTGCTGATGTTGATTTTAGCATTCACATGGAAAGCATGAAAATAAATAACTGGTAGAGTTATTCATTTTTTAATATAAGTCAAAATTATCATGAAATCAGCACAATAAACTGAACCAATTATACTTTTGGGGGAAATCAATATTGTAAAAATGTCTAACTTCACCAGGACTTCAAAATACAAATAAAGTTTGATTTCAAATCTCAGTTTTGTGCTGGAAAATAATACAATTTACTCGTAATAAGATACATTTAAATATAATACATGACCTATCCAGTTTACACTGGAGAAGAAGGTGCTGAATCTTAAATCAAGTTCCATTTACTAGGCTTTTCCTCCTTAGTGAATGGAATCTGCTCAGTTATCGTAAGTGTTGGCGCAATCAGATAGTCGCATAATCCTCTGTCACTTTTAATTATATTTCATATTTCATATGCACATTACTAATCAGTTAAAACAACAATGTTCATAAGAGTTATTGTGCTATACAAAATCTGCCTCTTGATTCATTTCAAAAAGGGAGCTGTCCTTTAAATACTTTACATTCGTTTATTTCTAACTTTGTATAAAATATAGAAGCAATTCAATTCATGGCTTATCAATACATTTAAATCAAATATCTATAAATATTTAAAAACAAGAGAAGTGTTGATGCTTTTGCTCAGAAAACCATCCCTTATCTTTGTTTATTTTTCCAATAATTCATTTATTTCTCATTCAGAATCTACATGAATATGATCCTCTCCCTGTTGGAGGACTGCTGGTGGAAGTTATAGCCTTTAGTGATGTTGAACATAACAACTGTGCACCATCATTAACAAAGCCTGAAACTGTTACAGTCTTTTCTGGCTACAGATAAAACACCAGTTTGTTTTAGATTCAACGAACTGTGTGCGGTCGAACCAACTGCTGATCCTGCATGGGCTGTGGAAACCCATGGTGCAAGTTTGTGTGTGTGTGTGTGTGTGTGTGTGTGTGTGTGTGTGTGTGTGTGTGTGTGTGTGTGTGTGTGTGTGTGTGTGTGTGTGTGTGTGTGATGCATCACTTGCTGTCTTTTTAAGGGGGAATACGCTGGTGCAGAGCAGATTAGGTTCCACGGCAGGCTAGAAAATAATCTAATTTTCGAACCGGCTTACTGATATCATGGCACCGTAGATCCTTATTATTCACAATCCCCTCCTGTTCTGATTTGGCAATCAGGGGGTTTCGAGCTTCACGGGGCCACTGTGATTTATGTTAAACTGCAGCTTTGATCCTGTTTTGTTTTCATGTTTCAAACAGGAAGTGAGCCTGAACTACCAACCAACACAGAACCGCCTTCCTGATGGTGCCGATGAAGATGAGGACGGTGGTGGTGATGACTCATCCTTCGCATCCTCGGCTGTGATGATAATAACGTCAGACTGAGGGGTGTGTATTTTGTGGAAGTGGAGCCAGTTTGACATAGCAACTGTGCTGCGGGTTTCCTTTCATCAGCTTCGGGCCGAGGTATCTCACGGAGCATGATTAGCGTAAGCGTGGAAGCCACGCCGCTGGGGGGCCGCAGGGCGAGCTTGAAGCCTGAAGCGCCTTCATCAACGGCCCTGGCAGGGTGCACCTTTCTCATCCTCACGCCGCTCAGCTTGCAGCCCTCTCACCAGCCACGTTTCTGTCTTCTTCTTTCACTTTTACTCCTTTTCAGTGGCCTCTGCTGTTTTTTTAGCAGAGCTGAACTTTTTTGTGCCACATGCATATTGTTCAGCATTTTGTAAACATAATATTACTGTGTGTGTGTGTGTGTGTGTGTTTGTGTAATGTTAAGTTATATTCGTAACCGCTCACATATGGTGGATTTCTGTGTCATCGGGTGAGACGTTTTCTTTCTATCCCATAATGAGGCCCGATGACACTGATGTCCCAGCCTTCCTCTTCATCTCTCCACAGTTTCCTTGCAGCAGGTAAACAGCGACTGAAGCGGGTCCTCCCAGACTGGTCCCTCAGGTCTGAATCTGTAATCACTCTTAGATCTCACACATGAAAGACTTTACATCTTTCTAAAAATGCCCTCTGAGGTGCAAAGTTCTCTTTCAAGTGCATGTGGAGAAGAGAGGGAAAGTTTGGGAAGAATGAACAGCTCACAATGACGCACCTTTTTTTTCTTTTGTCAAAGCATTCACATAACACATTTCTAAATCTTTCACTTTTCATCATGGTCATAAGTTAAACTTGATAGGAAAGTGAAGTGAATGATCAACTCCTGACCAAAGGCCTTGTTAGTCAGGGTGAGCCCTCATGTCTTCATTTCATACATCACCCTAACAGGGTCATGAGTTTGCAGATAATACTTCACTTCACTTCACACATCATTTAATTTTGGTCTATCCGTCAATACTATTAAGAAAAATACTACTCACACTCTTTCTTTTTGATGCCCTTTATTCAGTAAAAGGTTACATCCATCTTCAATTCACTCACTTTTTCAAACTGAGAAGCGTGTGTGGTGTACATTTATATTTACACTTTTATTCATAAAAAATAAGAATTAATAAATGTATATTTCCAAAGGTGACGAGATTTATCCTGCAGTTATTAGTCTTTCAATGTATGCAAAGTACAAGTCACTTTGGTACTTTACTTCACATCACAAAAGTACGACATTTTCATATTGAGTGACACGAGTATATGTAAATCTCATGAATCTGCCTATGTATGGTTATGCCTATGTAAGACATTATTTTATTTGATCAAATTATCTAAATGTGAATTCTACCTGTTTATTATTATTATTATTATTACATATTTATATAATATTTTTATAATACATTTTACTTTATGATGTCAGCACTTTAAATTGTTTTTAATTAGCCTTGGCTCATCGGTCAATTTTGTGAAACTTTGAACTATATGATACAACACGATATGATGTACGAAAGGTGCAGTAAAATCAAATAAATACAAATAAAATAAAGTCTGACTGATTGATTTATTGTCTGATTGATCACAAAAGATCGAGTGGATGTTTCAGGAGCAGGCGTCTCTGTGACTGTGCTTCACATGTTGTTGTCAGAGCTGAGAGCTTCACCAGTCACTGGAGGGCTGGGAACTGAGTCACTACGTTTACTGGGTGAGTTTTGCTGCCATCTACTGGCACTTGATGAGATCGGTTAAAACTGTTAAAAACCAGACAGCAGTTCCAGGTTAAACGGATCATTTCGCTTAGAAAGTAGTCCCCATGGACTTCTCTGATTAACTTCCACAAACGCGTTTCTTTAATGTCTCAATCAGGTGCTCTGATTCTGAAACCACTCAACTGCAACACAGTGATCTCATGTACGAACTGAGGGAGGCCTGAATGAAAGTTAGATTTCGTTAATTTTGTCCTTTTTTTTTTACAAGTGTATTAATCTGCTGTGAAGAGACCTAGGTATCACGGCGGTGCACTGGTCAACTTTCCTTTTCTTCGCGGATGCACCTGAGGTGAAGGTTAGACCGTCGTCTATCAATAAACTTCCTCGAAGGTGAGTCACTTTGATAGCATTGTCAAATATTAACTTTGTTCTTAACAGTGAAGTAACGTATTTTAGATTTTAATCGAAATCATACATCATAAAATCATCATACATAAATCACACATCCATAATGTGTAAGTGCATCCATCCAGCTTAGTCGACATAACAGTATTGTAACTATGTTCCCTGTGTAGCACCTGTGAGTAATTAGACGGTGTCATATCCGGGAAAACGCTGGATATGACCATAGACTGTATGGAGATGACTTGGTGTTCGGAGCTGCTAGCATGCTAGCTGCGACTAACCGCACATGTCGAGAATTAGCATCCGCCATTTTGTGTCGTCGGAAGCACGTCTCGAAGTCTGCACCTGCCACGTTGGAACATCGTGTGACGCATTTGTGATATTTGAAGCTGTTTTAAAACAATTGTCCCGTTTTTTCACATCACTTGAGTTCATTGCTCTTAACGCAGCGGCCGTGACTTTTCTACTTTACTACTAAACAGAGACTTTCCCCAAAATGACTGGACGAGCACGATCCAGAGGCCGGGCCCGTGGTCAGGAGCCTGCACCGCCAGGAACGGTGAGACAAGTCTGCACTGAAACATCTGCACAACTCTACACAACATACACATACTCACCGATCTTTGTGTTACTCGAATATTAAGGAGTTTGAATAAAGATCCCTGAGTATAAATCCTTTCTCACTGTTTTCCATTAGATGTGTAGCTTTATCTATGCACGTTGGTACATTAAACAGGGTTCGTACGGTCATGTAAAACCTGGAAAAGTCATGGCATTTTAAAATGTGTTTTTCCAGGCCTGGAAAAGTCATGGCATTTTAAAATGTGTTTTTCCAGGCCTGGAAAAGTCCTGGAAAAAAATAAGCTCCCAAAAAATTTGGAAAAGTCATTGAAATTTGTTATATTGTCATATTTTCATGTCGTTCATTTTAGGGATGGGCATAATTAATAAATGACCGATTAAGACAATTTAATCGAATGCCCATCCCTAGTTCATTTACGCTGAGTTTTAAATAATTCATATGCTTTTAAAGAAATACGCTCAAAATATAGGCAGGAATACTTGGGTTTGTGTCGTTTAAGGTATACTGTATGCCTTGGAATTCTCATTGTTAGTTTGAATACTACATTTTGTCACTTTTTCGTGTATACACTGAGATTTCACAAAATGTTTGGTCATGGAAATTTGGTTAAAGTTATTGAAAAGTCATGGAAAAGTCATGGAAATCCATTGTTCAAAATGTGTATGAACCCTGTATTTAGGAGTTTCAATAAAGATCTTTGCGTATTAATCCTTTCTCACTGTTTTCCATTAGATGTGTAGCTTTATCTGTGCACGTTGGTACATTAAAAGCTGCTTTCAGACGTGCACTGAAGTCCGGACAATTTCTGGAAATCTCCTTTAGGGACTTTATGGGAGAACGAAAACCTAATTGTCAGTCGCTCCAGACGTTTTCCATTACTTTTCCTGGCCGCACCCCCCTTGTAAAATGTATGATTGAGCCTAAATGTGTTGATAAGATCAGTAACACGGGAGAGATGCAAAATTGGAAGAATTTAAAATATCCCCGGATGAAAAAGAGGAGTAAGGCATGTAGAAGATGTCAAACGTTTGGTGATAAGAACTGGTGTTTCCACAGCAGATTCTCTTTGTCATGTCCAGCCTCCTGACCGTGACTATCTCCTGTTGAGTCCTTAATGACTTGTTTTAATGTGTAAATATATATTTTATAATTATTTGAATTATAATGCAATATATTTCAATCAATGTTAAAAGGAATACCGTAAAAAGGTTTTTTTCTTATCACGATATCAGATTTAGATAGATAGATAGATTACTTTATTCATCCCCGAAGGGAAATTATGTCGTCATAGCAGCCGGTATATTTGAATACAATAAAATACAATACAATAGAATAACATAAAAAATATTGAGGTAGAAAGAATAAAAACAGAACACAAGATAAATAGGTAGATAAGGTGCAGTGGCAAGATGATGGTAATAGTACTGATGATATGATGGTAATGTTATTGTTACACAGTATATAAAAAAATATATAGGAGGTGAATGTAATGTCAAGTATGGTGTTAACCAATGAAATGTATCATCCACATGATACAAAATCACACAAGTATGGAGGATGATCCATGGACCTCATTGTTCATAAGAGGTACTTTGTTTTAAAAGAAATAGAAATACCTTAAAATAATTAATGAGCCTTGTTTTCAAACTTCAAATTAGCTCACAATGGTAAATATTAGCTCTGTGCAAGAGATGTTAACATTGTCAGTGACTAATCATCCTAATATCTGCATCACGTAGTACAACTATAAGAAATATATGTTGTTACCAGAAGGACAGAGACACTGATGCACATATATAGTGAAGTGAATACTAAAAACATTATTTTATCTGGTGGGTGAACCTGGTTGCACACAAAGCGTTTCCACTCTAAACGCAAGTAATGACGGAACAGAATGTTTCTTAGGAAAGAATATGGACAATTCTATAACACTACATTTCCCAAATCTCTACTTTCTTCTTTTTTCTTGTAGAGCCAGGCTGTAGAACCAGCACCTGTTGGCACGGCTGGAGAGCTGGTTGGCAGAGGGAGGCAGAAAGGAGCTCCAGGACAATACGCTAGAGAAGGTACAATCAAACACATCATGATACTTTTTAATACCTATAATGATTTGGGCTGGTTCTTTAATTTTAACAGTCTTTGTGGAAATGCAATAGTGATACAAAAGTATTGAACAATGCAACTATGAATGCACCTTTTTTCATCCCTTTCACCATCTGCAATTCAAGAGCCACGTTAACAATGGTAAGAGGTGCAGCGAATTTGGTTAAAATCATTGGATTGAATTAGAAAAGATTATATTAGTTAATCGCATGCTAGTATAGTGGGGTATGTACTCTCCTGCACAGCTTTATGTTGTGCCTATTCTATCCTCGGTACTGTAATGTGTGCAAACTACTAATTCGATTTTCAACGTCATGAATTTTATTATTTTTTTGTCAATAGCTGTTCTGCAGATTTCAGCGGGATTTCAGCAGGTGAAGCTGGGAGAGAGAGGTGGACGTCGTCGGGATTTTCATGATGGAGGCATTAACACCAGACAGGCTATGGAGCATGTTAAGGAGTCAAAGTCTGGTCCGTCTTCATTACTAATTTAAATTTCCAAAGCACTTTAAAATGTTGTAATTGAAGTGTACAAGGTTCACTCCTCAAACTTGTTTGTTCCTCCTCAGGCTCAAGTGGGCAGGCCATTCAGTTGACAGCCAACTACTTTCGCCTCATGTCCCGCCCTCAGTGGGTTCTGTATCAGTACCACGTTGACTTCAACCCACCAATGGAGTCCCGTCGTCTGAGAACTGCCCTCCTGTTCCACCATGACGAAGTACTAGGCTCAGCAAGGAGCTTTGATGGAGCTCTTCTCTTTCTTCCTAACAGATTGCAAAACAAGGTATTCTACTACTGCAAGCTTAAGTTCCCCACAACAGTCATACTAGTGTTAAAGTTATGGAAGTTTAATGCCTCGTAATAAATGTCTAATCTTGTGTTTAGGAGACTGTGCTTCACAGCGAAACAAGGCATGGGGAGAAAGTTCAGATCACTGTCACACTGACAAATGAACTGCCCCCCACATCACCAGTGTGTATCCAGTTTTACAACATCCTGTTCAGAAGGCAAGTTTCCTGTTACTTTCAATACTAGCATTTAGTTGTTACTGTTTATATGGAGATAAATAAATACATGTTTTACAAAAGTTTAGATGTGTGTATGCCTATTCTTTTCCCTTTTGGCCTGTTGAAGCCTCCAAACATGATTCATGATTGATATTTAATTTCTGCAGGATCTTGAGAATTCTGGACATGCAGCAGATTGGACGCAACTACTACAACCCCAAAGATGCACTCAACATTCCACAGCACAGGTACTTTCTTCATACAGTGCTATTACACACAAAGAAGGAATTAAGATTAGTCATTTAATAAATACGAATATTTACTTAAAATATGACTTTCCGCCAGTGGCCGGAGGCATCATGTTTTCGGCTTGTACTGTACATCCGTTCCATTCTTGTTAAACCCATATCTCAAAAATGCCTTGAGGGAATTTCTTTAAATCTGGTGTAAATATTCACTTGGACTAAAGAATTAACTGATAAGATTTTGGTGGTCAAAAGTCCCTGTGACCTCAACAAGCACATTTGGCCTCTAGATGTCGCTAGAACGCCGTCAAAAGGGACATCTGGCACAAACATTCACATGGGAGTGTTACTTGAATCTGCTTTCTTAAGATCAGCTCGAGCGAATGTCTGAATATTGAGAATGAACATTCACTTTGGTACAGATAAACTGAAGATGACAATTTTGGTGCCAAGAGGTCAAAGGTGGAGGTTACAGTGACCTCACGTGAATGTGATATGTCAGGACTGGCTAGGGAATTTATTCCGGCACAAATCAAATTTTTGTAGAGATTACAGCTGGGCGATATGGGGAGAGCTGTCATATGCTTGTACAAAAAAATATTATTCTTTTGCCTCTTTATATTTCTTTATTCTCTTTTCTACCTCATTCAGACGTGCCTACTGCTGTGTGGATGTATAAAGTTAAATCTAAACTTAACTCAGATCAGCGCCATGGCACTGAGGCTCATTACTCCGCTGGTCAACAAGTGACTCTGCTCCTCTGATGTTTTCTAATCACTCACACGTAGAACTGATCTTTATAAAAAGCTGATGAATTTAAATTTATGTTCCTGAATATATTGCTTTCTGAAAAGTGTAATAAACTGAGCTCTAGGTCGAAATGCAGTCAAATATACCTAAATGTGGCCTACTCTTAGCAGGAAACGCGTATAATGTGAAGGACTATCCTTGACGAAAAGTATATTTCGACAAGTGTTATGTTGGTGATCAAACACTAAATGATTTGTCCGAATAGAGTGAAGATTTGAATCCAGTGAGAAGACACCGCAGACTTCACTCGCGTAAAGTGTTGATGTGTAATCTTCATTTATGGAAATAAAGTTTTCATTAGATAAGAGATGAAAAACAATTGATCCTGTCTTTTATATCAGGCTGACAATCTGGCCGGGCTTCACTACCGCCATCTTGGAGTACGAGACATCGATCATGATGTGTACTGACTTGAGTCACAAAGTGCTTCGCAGTGAGACAGTCCTGGACTTCATGGTCAACCTGAGGCAAAGGTGTGGAGATCAGCGGTTCCCTGAGCTCTGCACTAAGGAGCTCGTTGGACTCATAGTCCTCACCAAGTAGGCTCCTCGTCTCGCACATAAATAATTGTATTCATATGAAAATCATGTGTGTTTATAATACAGCCTTAAAACACAATGTGAACTACCTGCACTGGACTCACGTGTCTTTTTGAAATTTTAGGTACAACAACAAAACCTACAGGATTGACGACATTTCCTGGGATCACACTCCCAACAACACATTTACAAAGGCAGACAAAGAGATCTCCTTCAGGGACTACTACAAGACAGTAGGTGGCATGCACTCAACAAAAGTATATATAACTGGGGAAATGCAAGCGCATGTAAAACTATTCACAGGCTGTACAGTTACATAAAATTGTGTGTTCTGACATTGTTGCTAAATTTCCTGTTGTGAGGCTAACATGCATAGAGGACATGACAGTTTCCCAAAGCCAGCACACCAGCTGCAGACTGAAACACACAACTTTTCTGTCCCTAGAGCTTATGTAACACACCTGTCAAGCAGAGGCAGCACACACACACACACACACAAGCAGAGGCAGCACGCACACACACACACACACACACACAGCTGACAGAAAGCAAACCGCAAGAAGGTATTGACTGATATTGACAAAGTGCAATGGATTAGAACTGATGGCAATGGCTTTAAGTGTTGTATAGTGTTACTACTGTTTCAGTACGTGCTCAAATAATTCTACTTTTGTTCTTAGCAATATAACCTGGAGATCACTGATGTGAACCAGGCGCTGCTGGTCAGCCATGTGAAGAGGTTAGGTCCTTCTGGAGGACCTCCTCCTGGTCCTGCCCTGCTCATCCCAGAACTGTGCTACCTTACAGGTTATTGCATTCATCTGGAGTGTTCCTGATTTTTATGCCCTTGCATAGATCGCCAATAGGGCCTATTTTTTGGATTGTTGAAATGTAACCCACTCTTTGTAAAAATCTGTGTGAGTTTGATAAACTACATGTTGAAACTGTTATAGAGGTTTAGCATTGTTATTTTTTGTCCAAGTTTAAAGTTAATTCTAGGGACCTCTGGGTAAGAATGTTTGGATGACTGCCGCAATTCAAGGAAGTGTTTAAGTAATATCCAAAACATGTTAACAACTATTAACAAGAGGGCAGATGCCCTTTATAGTACAGTTGACCATGAAGGATGTATGCAAATTAAGCATTTAAGTAGGAGAAATATTAATATTGTCAATGTGTCAATAATGGGCTTACTGTCCAATTATATGTTGGAGACTTGAATTGTTGAGAAACTCCAGGACAAGTATTTCTTAAAAGAGGGGAACCCTGGTTTGACCATTTCTTTAGACATGATGTCAATTTATTGCTCTATCCAGAGCACAATCATTTGATTGAATGTATAATATAAAACGCTTTTTAATATCAGCTGCACACTTGTTTAGTACACAAATCTATTGAACCAAAGGCTTGAATGCTGCGAGCACGAGTAAAAGTTGGTGATGTTAGTTAATTGCAGCCAATCTGCTTGGTTTGTTCAGTTGTCATACATGATGAACTGAAGTGAAATTTGTTTTTGGCAATGTGTTTGACAGGGCTGACTGATAAAATGAGGAACGACTACATCATAATGAAGGACTTGGCCTGCCACACCAGACTGGAACCAGCACAGAGACAGGGACGTCTGGACAAATTTGTCTCTAACATACAGATGTAGGTGATGATCAATGTGGGAACTGTGTTTTATCTGTGTTCTCATTTTGTTGTCAGAAACATTGCAGGCACCCGCTTCCATTTTTGGAGATCCGACTGCACCCAACGCTCATTTTTACAATTGGTTATGCAGGCTTGTTTTCTCTAAATGTTTTCCTTATTTTGTCTGTTCATATGCGCAGAAGCATTTTTCCTGTCAACATCTTCAGGCAGTTAATCCATGCTTAGATTTAAATCCTGTGAATGATTTCACAGGAACCCGGATGCACAGGCAGAGTTGGATAAGTGGGGTCTCAGCTTCGATAAGGAACTCCTAAGACTGACTGGCAGAGTCCTCCCAACGGAGAGGATCTTCCAGGGATCCAGATCGGTATAATATGCATGGGGTTACGTAAATCTGTTCTGGCAAACAAACTTATAAAATAATCTCTTTATATGATCCTAATTGAGGGATTCACAACTATTTGTGTCACCTAGTATGACCCTCCAGCCGCTGACTGGACCAGAGAGATGCGTGGGGTACCTCTGATCAGCGCCCCTCCACTGAACAACTGGCTCATGTTGTACACCCGTCGCAATGGTAACGAGGCTCAGGCCCTCCTGCAGACCCTCAACAAAGTGTCAGGTCCACTTGGAATTCGCATGCAGAGAGCTGTCATGTGAGTTCTAGCATCTATATTTTTTTCACTCGCGTAGGAAGTAATCTAGGAGCATGATAGTTACCATTCACCCAGTCTGCTTCTACATGCTTCTGAATTGGAAGTTAAATGTTCGAACAATACACTAACTTGTTTTTTCAGATGACTTTATTGATGTCTTAACTTGAAGAGGATTTCCACAAATTAATTATTTCACAAACAACTCACCAATCCAACCTTTAAATAGATTTTTCCTCCTATCACCCAGATTTCATTGGCCCTTGACAATTATCCCATTTATTAATTTCACCTGTTTGAAACAGGATTGAGTACCAGGATCAACAGGAGTCTCTCCTCAGAGCCCTACAGCAGAATGTTGGACAACATACACAGATGGTTAGTGACCACAATCCATTAGTTTGAGCTTTTTCCTGTTATTTAGTTGGCCCTGTGACATTCCTTGATGAATGTGATGTTTGCATCGTCACCTTGAAGTATTTTTCATGTGTTAGGTGGTGGTGGTCCTCCCCAGCAACAGGAAGGACAAGTACGACAGCGTCAAGAAGTTCCTCTGTGTGGACTGCCCTGTCCCCAGCCAGTGTGTGATCTCCCGCACCATCAGCAAACCTCAAACACTCATGACTGTGGCGACCAAAATTGCCCTGCAGATGGCTTGCAAGATGGGAGGAGAGCTGTGGAGCGTGGAAATCCCTGTAAGTCAACATCATCAGTAAAATTATACAATAAAGAAAATAAGTTAGGTCGCTTGTGGACAAACAAGAATTGAGACTTTTCTGACCAAATTTAGATCCTATAAGATGTTTTAGAGCAGATAAAGAATGGTAGTTGCCATTGTTTCACAGTGAAACTAAACACAAGAGGATCAACAAGGAGTTTGTTTAGCCACAGATGAACACAAAAGTATAAATTCTTGGACAAATAGGCAAAGCTCCAGTGGTCACCACAGCACAACAAAATATCTTTTTGTGCTTGTTGGCCATCTTCAGCTCTATGGAGGCTTTGTGTTTTTACTTTCACATATGCAATACCATGGTTTCTGCATAGTCTATTTTAGTGAAATTATTCCTTAATTTTCTTCTTTAAAACTGACTAATTAATATTAGTCAGCATTACAGTTTTTGAGTCACACAGTCAAATTCTACAAATAGAAGTAATGATGAATGTTGGTATTGTACTAATAAGTTGTCGCATCTCTTGTGCAGCTCAAACAGCTGATGATTGTGGGCATTGACTGTTACCATGACACCACTGCTGGGAAAAGATCTGTGGGAGCGCTAGTGGCCAGCCTCAACCCGACCATGAGCAGGTCAGTGTGAACAGCAACGGTTTGTTAACTGCCCCTTGATCATTGCATGGGTATTGTGCCGACTCCATATCTTTGCTTTAGCCCAGTACTACATCCAATAAGGTGTGAAATTTAAACATTTTCAGGTGGTTCTCAAAGGTTGTTCTGCAGAACAGAAGCCAGGAAATCATGGACGGACTGAAGATGGCTTTGGGTGGCAAGTTGCTTTCAATCATTTTTAATTTCAATACACACAACAATTCTCTGTCTACGGTCTCAGAGTAACTTGGTCCTTGTTTAACAGAGGCACTGAAAGAATACCTGAAGATCAACAGCAGCCTCCCCTCGCGCATCATTATCTACCGAGATGGGGTGGGAGACGGTCAGCTGCAGACCGTGGTCAACTATGAGATCACACAGATCCTTGACTGCATCAAGTCCATGGGGCAAGACTACGTGTGAGTTTTCTATTTTCTCAGTTTTCTTACTTAAAGTCAGCTGCAGTTGGTAACTTTTTATTCTAGGATTGAAACTGAAAGCAATTGTTGCTTAATAATCAGGTAAATTTGATGGACTGACAGTGACTGCTTTGTATCTGGTCAAGTTAGAATTGAAGCAGCAAGATAACTTGAATGAAGGTTAAATCCTCCTGTAATTTGTCAGTTTTTACTGGAACGTTTCCATCTGTTGCCAACAGGCCCAAGCTGAGTGTGGTGGTGGTGAAGAAGCGCATCAGCAGCAGGTTCTTCGCCCACTTTAATGGCAAAGTGAACAACCCTCCCCCCGGCACCGTCATCGACACAGAGGTCACCCGTCCTGAGTGGTATGTTTCTAAACTGTTTCCTCATCTTTTCATTGATGTATTCAGCACTGAACTGTTGCAACCTTGGGTCAGGTACGACTTCTACATCGTGAGCCAGGCTGTTCGCTCGGGGAGCGTCTCCCCAACCCACTACAATGTCCTGTACGACACCAGCGGACTGAAGCCTGATCACATGCAGCGGCTTACCTACAAACTGTGCCACATGTACTACAACTGGCAGGTAGGCATTCAAATTCCCATTTTGGATGGCTGTATTAAATGCTGTTCCCACAGATCAGCAGTGCAGTTGTACTGATCAGAGTCCACATTGAGTATAGTTCTCAGATTTGAGCTTCTCCCCATTGGCTTCCAGTGAATTTTAGCATATTTTTAAGATGTACTTGCTAAAGTAAAGTAAAGATTAGCACCTAAAGCGAAGGCCCTGGTCGCTATTCCACAGCTGAGGACCAGAGGTACCCGGACCTTTCCTGTCTGCACTCAAACTCTGGAACAATCTCCCTGCGGTGATCCGTCTGACCTCCTTTATTTATTTTTTGATGTGTGCTTCCTGCCTCGTTCTGATCTTTACCTAATTTTAGTATTTATAAATCTTGTTTTTCATTTTATCCTTTTTTACTGTTTTGAAAGATGCTATATAAATACTTCATTATTAAGTATGTTGTTTTTTTCTCCTGAAGAGAGTAGCAGTCGCGCAGGACTCACACACATTCGACTGAAACAATGGTCATTCACTTTGAATCGGGTCATGCAATGAGTTGCTGAACTTCCTTGGAGTTCGGATTCATTGCTCGTGTTGCATACGACAGACAAGGTTCCAGCCAATCAGTTTCTGTTGGAACAAATCCTCAAGCACAGGCACTAGCCAATCATATCACGTTAATGTGAATGGCTAGCATGACCCGTTGGCACAAAAGCCGGCCTTGTTTTGCGTCCCAAGAGTGAAACTGATGTCATTATGAGTCAGGCAAGCCCACTGCCAAGCGTGTGATTCCAGGGAAGTGTCGTTGTGATTTTGCAACCCAATAGAATATATATCTTTATTTTTCCTTCTGTAGGGAATCGTCCGAGTTCCCGCTCCCTGCCAGTATGCACACAAGTTGGCTTTCCTGGTGGGTGAGAGCATCCACCGGGAGCATAACATGCACCTGGACAACCTCCTCTTCTACCTGTGAGGACACAAAGAGGAGCAACGTGTTCAGCTCCATCTCTGAGGTTTCCTCAGGAAGAACATCACCAATGTC
Organism: Limanda limanda; assembly: GCF_963576545.1. Lineage (NCBI taxonomy): Eukaryota > Metazoa > Chordata > Actinopteri > Pleuronectiformes > Pleuronectidae > Limanda > Limanda limanda. Next base: position 7,562,792 of record NC_083640.1, on the reverse strand, counting down.
AAGTTTTATTACAAAGGTTCTCTTCAGGTGAAAATGTTCCAAGCTGAGTTTTCAAGATGCAGAGTTCTGAATTCCTGTGTATTAGATGTTTGTAGCCCACTCGGGTCTGATGTAAGAACAAGGACGAGATGAAAAGCCTGAACATCTCAAATCCTCGTGAGCTTCACATGTTCAGAGTGAAACGACTCAAAGTGAATCCAGGCTGTGTCTGAAATACAAAATATTTCAAAGACTACACAATTCTGAATATTCTTTACAGTTTGTGATCTGAGTAGAGAATCAAATCATTTGTTAGGAAGAACCTAAAATTTGTGTTATATTAGTAATTTTGGCCTCAGAGGATTTCACTGTTTATAAAAAAGTATAAGTTATGAGTAAAAACCATCTGGAGTTGTACATTTTCTTTTGTTTGTAATAAGATGACATGTAGGCCCTGAATCCCATTTCTGTTGCTAAGGGTTTCAATAAACGTTCATTTGTGTGATTTGTGCTTTTTAAATTCTAGTTAAGTCAGACGCAAAAACATTACAAAATATCAAATTTATTTAGATTGTTTTTTAGAAAAAATTGCACATGCACACCCACACGATAAATTGTAACCATCAATATAGGCTGATAATTCTTCTCATAAAGCTAGCACACAACTGCAGACTTTTAAACAATATGGTCTTAAAGACACCATGGGGAAAGCTTGCACTGTTTGATTATAAAGTTAAATGTACAAAAAAGGCAGTTTGAAAATCAAGTATAAACATTTAAAAACAATTTTACAAATGGACAAAGTACAAAAAGAGCAACAGTCACTCAAAATGAACAGAAGCATGTCTTGAGGACGAGGTCCGTCAATAGGAAAACGTACATCAGGTCACCTTAGGTCAACATGGCTGAAGATCATCAGTACAGAAAGTATCAGAATGTTTTGCATACATTCTTTTTTGGCAGTTTCAGTTTCAACTCTTGTGTTATAGAAAATATAGGCTCGATTTGAAAATACACGTGAGGATGAAGTGGAGAAAACAACGATATGAGGAGATAAAGTTGGACCGTTTCATTTCACACACAAAGATGGACACCTGCACAATCGTTTTTGGGCAGCTTTGAAAATACATTGGCTTTCAATTCATCATACATTCACTACTCTACGGTGTAGATATATATATGTATACTATATATATATATTGATATACAGTACTTGTATCCTGCACCAACAGAACTGGGGACACTGAACAGGCATCGCTGACAGACTGGCTGGAACAAACGCTTGAGATCTAAGAGGTGGGGTCAGAGGGGTGGAGGTAGCCTTGTGTCTCACTGTGATCGACTGAAAGACGTCACACTGTCTCCGACTAGCCCACGAGTGCACGTCATGAAACCAGTGCAGATCAACAAACCGGTCATTAGCTGATGTTCTAGAAAAGTTCAGCTACTATTAAGTCTCCCATCTGTTTACGTAACAGTTTACATTGTAGTCACTGTTTTTAATCAGTGTGGCACCAACAACTTTCTTTTTCATCAGTCGCTCCAGAATTTGGTTTTGCAGGTCGAGTATTTCAATGATCTAGTTTTCAGGGAATATTTTCAAAATTAATAGAAACATTTTCTTTTCTGGGCTCAGTTATGAATGATGGGCTGGTAACGTGTAATCTCTGGCCCCGTGGACATCACCACAGTCCCATTGTACCCTGCACGTCCCAGGTCGACACAGCTGCAGTCAGATGTTACAACATGACAAAATACAGGTGACAAATTTAAGGAATAAGGGTGAAGGTGTAGGACCAGATGTTACAGGTCTCTGAGGGGCTGTGGCTCGGGGGGTAGAGAAGGTCCAATAAAAGATCATTGGTGGTGAACAGAAGCTGTCTGTGTGAAGTTGACTCTAAAACTTAGTCGATATGAGAGCATTCTATAAATATAGTGTATTTTCCATTAAACACTGCTCATCCAACACTTGGAAAGGAATCGGCCCAAAATCTACCGACCTACAGACTGAGATGTGGTGACTGCAGAGGCCACAACATGTGACATGTCATTGTATTCACATAGAGCCTTTTACAGACATCAGTATCTGCCTTTCTGTTGGCTGATATTACAACTTTTATTTTACGAAATGAACACTGCAGGATGTGCATGTATGTGTTGACATTTTACTTACAAAAATCAGTTTTTGAAGTTCCATACAAATCAGTAGAAGTTGTGTATTTCTGTTTTCTTTGTTTATAGCTCTGAGGTTTAAGGTTCATCTGTAAAACATGAAGCCATAATTGCATGAATCTTAAGAATATTTGCCTTTTGAAATAAATATGCATCGGCCAATATTATAATTTTTTTAAATACCTCATGTAGGCAAAAGGCCCCCCCCCCAAAAAAAATCTAAATTGTTTTGGGCTGTATTTTCAGATGTGACGCCTGGTGTGGTATGGATGGGGGACATTCTTCAGGGGTTTCCTTTAATTTGTCACCTGCCTGTAAATAGAAGCATTAAGCTTCACGCTCTTCTGGACAAACTACTAAACATTGTGCGATTATAAGGCCAACACATTAAGGTTGGATCCACTAGGTATTTCCATCCAGGCTCATTTTACTGCAGAGACCCTGAAGTAAGAACATGTGTGCTTGTTTCCATGGTGTCTGACATTTTGTTTTGGGAGGCGGGGGGGGTCACTGTACACTATTCCCTTCTGAGATGGAGGCAGAAGATGAGTGGGACTTAATTCAGGTGATTTGTCACAGTAAATGTCACATCATTCTCCAGGTTCCACTCTGAGCCCATCAGGGGATGTGCTGAACTGAAAGCATGTGGACCTGTCGTATGTTGCACAAACAGCCAGCTGGCCTCCATGTCCGTCTCGGACCCTCAGATTCTTAACGGGACCCCCAGAGCCAGCCCTTGAGTGATATTCAGATTTCTGCTCAGAGACACAGGCCTCACCGTGCGGTGTGCGAAGGCTCATCAGGCTCGACCAGGTGAAAACTGGATGGTTCCCTCCAGAGACTTTGGAGGTAAGACGGCGAGCACTGCTGAGGTCTCAGGACCTTGGTATGAAATGTGTTGTTGAAAATATGTCGTTGATGCTGTGATGTTAACAAAATACAAATATTCTAGTATACAACAGATGTACAAGAATAAAGCATTTGCTCAGCTCACAAATGCAACTTGTCTTGTCCACTGTGGTGCTTTCATGTCTCTTTTTTTTTTTTTGCAAACACAATGAAGGAGTGTTTGACACTCAAGAAATTATTTTACAGCGCCAAGTCTTCCCAATAGTTTCTTCCCTTTGGAGATCAGTCCCTTTTTCTTTTTGGAGGAGTACAAGTCCAGTGGCCCCGCGGCGGCCGGGCCCCAGTCCAGGGCGCATGGACGCACCGTGGGTGAGGCTGCTCTTCTGGGCGGACCCGATTTGTCCAGTGGAACCTAATGGGAGACCCGTAAGGGACAGTTGAGGGTGTTAAACAAGCCGAGTGTCACACACCTCAGTCACCACTCCCCTACTCCTCTTTATGACTCAGCAGGGCCACCAGAGCTCTGACGTCTACCTGCCTGGATGGAGTCAGAACACACCCACCCTCCCTCCCTCACTCCCTCCGTCAAGTGGTTTTTTTTTATAATGAAGTTGCTACGGATAAGCTACGACAGAGAACTGAGGCGTGACATCCACTAACTCCCACATCGATGAAGGGTGAAAACATTTCCCATCAGAGACTATCAAAGGCGGGGCAGCTCCCCTCACATCAACAGATACATTTGTATTTTGGGAACATTTATATCACATTCACTTTCCTTTCCTCTTCAAAGGGTGTATAGATATATATGTAGAGAGAGAGAGAGAGAGAGAGAAATATTTACGAATACAACTGGATTACAGAGAAACTACGAGTCACTATTCCTTCTCTGTAACCATGAGCTAAAAGGCTCCTTTGAATTGCACTTTGGAAAGACAGGTGGTTAAAGATGATGTTTGTATGAGCTTATATTTCTATGTACAATTTGTGTGATTATAATTTGGACGTCAGAACATTAACGTTACATTTTAAAATCATTCTGCTGCATCATGTATTTGGCCGAGTTTAGAGTGAGACTATGGAACTTTTGAGAAAACAAAACTTTTTCCTTCTCTCACAAATGAAAAGTTGAATTCACTTGGCTCAGACGTAGCTTAAATTAAATAAAGGTGGATCTAGGACCTTCCTAAAATCAGGGGCCATAAAGGGGCCACAATTTACACAGAGGGGCCAATTATATGTCCAACACCATTCAGTAATTTAAGTTATTCCTTGTTTAATTTTAGCTATATAGCTTTGAACAAAACCACACATCATTGAATATATTTTGAAAAATTGTTCTTTGTTCAAGTACATTGTGTTTGTCTAAAAATCTGGACAAATTGTCAGATTTCCTGTAAGTATTAGTTGTTAGTTAGTGACTAGTTCATGTGCGAATAGACAATTGACAGGACAGGGGCACTTTGGGGGCCAATCAGATTTCAGCTAGATGTGCCCCTGAGCGTAATGCTATATAAGTCGTCCGTGGCCACAGTGTCTCAGCAGAAGCAACAAAGTCTCACTCTAAACCCATATCTGTTACTTTGCAATCTGATCAATTCGAACATTCAAGTTGATTCATAAAACTAGAACTGATTTTAAAAAACAAAAATCCAACTGCTTTGACGGATTTGTTATTTTTAGATTTCATGACATTCATAACATTTTTACACTTCTTCATAAACAAGAAAATAGGTCCTAAATTTGTAAAACTACAAGTGTGAAACCAAATGAACACTTGATGCTTTTCTTTGGGTTTTTGCATAGAATTGTTTGTGGATTCTTTTAATACTTTTCTACGATGCAGCAGGTCACACGGCACTGACAGAAGTGCTGGAGACGTTAATCTGATCCCACGTTCTCATTCAACTGTGCAACAACGGCCTTTTAGCTTCCCATGAATTACAGCAGGAGACTTATTGCAGGAGACGGACATTGTCAGGTACAACACTCAAGAGAAACAACTGAAGATACCATACTTCTTGTCTAATGCATTGGCTGGGCTCTCTGTCTCCTACCAAACAAACAGCACTCCGTGTTTTTTAGGGGAACATAGAAGAGTCTTATAACATCTACCTACAGGAGGGAAAGTCAGACAAAGTGCACATGTTGCATACCAGAAACTAAGGGTACCCATGTCATCTGCATTAGACGAGGGGGGGGTGTAATCGTGGTATCCTCAGTTGCTCACTTACGTGACGGAAACAGAGCCTTTAAGGTGTGAAATGAACACTCTTCTTCTGTTTTGCCAAGCGGGTGAGGAAAAGAAATAAAAAAATATATATGGTGATGTCATTTCAATACAGTTTGCACTATGGCAATGGCAAATTAGAAGCACAAGGAAAGAAACATCTGATGACACCTATTATTAATATTATTTCAACAGTTGCATTATTTGTTCAACACAAAAAAAACATCACATATTTACACTCGGTAAATAATTACGTCTGAAAGTATATTCTCTGATGGCAACGTCGTTGAAGTGCGTGCTAATGTACAAGAAAGCAATTTACAAAACAAGGCGTTCAGGAGCAGATACAAAAGTTGAACTACACTGGACTTCTATGTTGATATAAAATCTTCAAGAGTTCATGCATCTGGACTATAGAACATGCTGAGCTACAGACTACAGAGTTCATCTTTCAGCACAACAAAACTATTGACTCTATTAGAAATCATGTGGGGATCAAACACAGAATGCTGAGTATGCATGTGCAAAAGGTGTTAACTTCTCAAGACAGGACAGAACAAGTAAAAAGTCACAGGAGCTTCTCTGTCTCCATTTTACTCTCATTGAGAATTCTTTATGAGTACAATATATCCTCGTATTATACAATACAGAGCTGAGTCCCCCCCCCACCTCACAGCAGTAAACACAAAAAATAAAAGTACCTCTGTCAAGTATTAGTTTTAAAGTCTTATAAGTTTTATTTTTTTTCATAGATCTTCATAGACATCTATATTATTTACAGTGTAATGCTCCAAAGTCAGAAATCCCATTGAGTCAACTCGCTCAATGTGACACACAAACACACAGACACGGAACTAAAGGAGATAGAGGGAACTGAAAGAGAGTAAACGGAGACAGAGGGCTAGTACTGCGAAGGAGCATGTACCCTTTTGGTCTTTATCCGAGCTGGATTGTCCTGGGGGTATCGAGATGATGAGTCAGTGAGAAAAACCTCTACATCGTCAGGCACTTCTTCTAGAAAGTTGGAAGGAACGAGTCCCTTGTGTCCATTGAGCTCGCCCTGTGGAGCACACGACAGTGAGACGCCCTCTGGTGGCAGCAAACTTTAGACACACATTTAAACATTCAGCTGAGGAAGGAGAGGAGCAGATAATTCAGTGAAATCCTAAACTCTTATCTCATATTCTTCTTAAATCAAAATGTCTTCAGTGAACGACAGAAACAAATGAGCTGGCCTGGCTAGTACAACAGTTTGTACATGATGTAAGAAAGTGGACACCTGGATTGGACAAACACTTTGAAAGGATATTGGGTTTGGTCACATTTGCTTATTGGTTATCTACTGGATTTTGTTACGCTGCACGTTCCTGGATTCGGGGAAACATCGGGCTCAGGTCAAGTTCGTGCACAAACATTCTAACACAACTCGAAGCATACACACCTTTTCATATTCTACAGTGTATGTTTCATTTGTAATGATATAAGATAAATGACTCTAACCAATGGTTTTGATAAACACTGTATTATTCAAGAACATGAATGAGAATTAGTGTTCATCGTCATCAAAGACACATGATGGTGTCTCCTGAATATATATTTACAATACATTACAAAAGGTTACAAATATTTGTCCTCCACTGTTTCTCCGATATAGATGTGGTGTGCTGGGTTCACTAACTGCTGCCATTGCTGTGTGAAGACTCCAGTCTGAAGCACAAAGAGCTTAAACAGACTCAGTTTGCTTTGTTGTTGCTAAACTCATCTGACCCAGAATCTGAAGAAGGCTGAATATATTAGCAGAGCTCCATGAAGTATAATTCAACATGGCATGACCAGAGCTCACAGCAGACTTTAAACTCTGTGGCTGTTTCTTGCAGGGATGTGGGGGAGGAATTGTCTTTTGATTTTGTGTCTTTTTTATCACAGAACCTTAATCTTCCTTTAGAAGTTGCTCATCTTTTGTGCTGATGATTCAACATGGAGACTTGCTGCTGGGACTGGTGAGTCTGCAAATCAACTGAAAAAGGGTTTCCTCTGCAGAAGAAGACACTTTTATGTCCAGGACCTTGGATTCCCAAAATGAATCATCCCTCTTCACAACTCTTTGACTAGGTTTACATGGACACTAATACTCTGATAATAACCAGATTAATCCCACGTGTCTGAAGACGACAGACATGTAAAGAGCATTTTCTGATGACCAAATGACACCACAGGAGCAGTAGAAAGTCATGTTATGTTTCTTCTATTGTTATTTTTTATGTCCACACTTACTTGAATTGTATCGGATTTGGCTGCAATTCTGTTTACCCTTAAAACTCCTAAAGTGTTGTGTGGACTCAAACACTTCCCCCACCCCTCCATCGACATAGTGTTGAGTAGATAATGAGTGAGTTTTCATATTTTGGTTTACTATCCCTTTTACCTGAGTAAGGTCATACCCTGAATAAGCGATAATCTAATTAAGATGGGGAGTATTCTGACCATAGTCACATTAAGTATACATGTATATGTCTTATATATTATAGCGTCCTATTGGAGTTTTTATTTTAAGAGTTCACAAGATGAAATGATAAAAAGGAGGTGTAGCTTTTGCAAAATTAGAAAGAAAACACAACTGGTATATGGTAGCATCGAACATTAAATTATTTCAGGTTGGGGTTTTAAAACTGGCGTAGTGGACGTAATGATATGAGCCATAATCAGGTTAAACGTAATCTATAAGTTTGTACAGATGTGTTTTTATGTAAAGATGTGTCTACTATACTAAACCTCAAAGGATGTATTGCGTAATAAAAAGTGTAAACAAATAAACACAAAGAATAGTTGGTACTTACATAGTAAAAGCCATCCTCATCTATTTCACCAAAGACCATGATGACGTCACCGGCACAGAAAGTCAGTTCACCCTGTCGGAGAAGAAAGAGGCTTGAGACACAACTGCCCTGTTCTACTGTAGTTGTTGTTTACAGCAGTTACACAATGTGAGTCAAATAATTTTCCAACACATCAAATCCACTGGGGTTCTATGAGTTTGAAATGCTGTGCTTCCTTCTCCAAATCAATATGATGCATCTTAAACACCAGTGTCAATTCAGTCCGAGCAGACGAACAACTGTAAATGCATCAAATGTTGGAACTGTGAAGACAGGATTGCAACACAGTGGACACATCTCTCCTCTGGGAGTCTTAAGAACACACAGACCACACACGGCTTATGTACATTGTACAATGTGTAGGGGACAGGTCGACACAAAAGACCAAACCGTGGAGGGAGATGCTGGCTCGGGCAATGCATGAGGGGCTTTATATTCATGACTGCCAGGGAGAGAGGGCCGTGGCTCCTCGTTCAAAAGCCCACCTCCTGATTTGCACGCCAACAATTGGGGAAGGAAACACAAACAGAGCAGACAGTGCCATACCCTCCTCACCCTCACTCACCTCTTCATTCAGTCTGTTGCCCTCATACTGTGTCGGTGGCAGTGCCAATAGAAAGGTGAGAGTAAGTGAAATTGAGGGAGGGGCCAAAACAACAGCACTGGACAAAACTTTCAATACTCGAGCTAACACAGTGCTAACTGACACTCCTCATTAAACTATCTTGATTTTAAATAAATAGTTAGTCATATCAATTGTTAGTCATAAGAAATAGATACCACTCCGTTATCTGCCTGGTAAAGATGAGAGTAAAACCAGATGACAATAAGATGGAAGGAGAAGGAAAACAGCATCACTGTCCAGAAGTTAGAAAACCAGTTCCTCTAAAGCTGACTGATTCACACATTGAATCTTGAATCTAAATTGGTTGTGGGTCTCTGTATGTTGGCCCTGCGATAATTGACTCATGCAAATAAATACAATTCCAAAACAATAAATTAGATTCACCATTTAAGGAAACCCTCCAATTAACTCCGCAAAATCAGCTCATTTAAATAATGTAACTACAAGGCCACAGTGAGGGTCAGAATACTGATGTTCTTCTCTCCTGCTGTAAAACACAACTTGTCATTTTACAGTCAAACAAGATCAAATGTGATTGTCAGCTTCAGAGGTGCAGGAAGGTAGATTTATTCAAATTGATGACTGATCCAGTCTAGCTGTTTCCCTCCGTTTCCACTCCTTTTTGCCTGGCGAAGCTAACCAGCTTCTGAAGCACTACATTTAACATTTACATACAAGTAATATGAATGTTTTCATCAAACTCTTGGCAAGCATGTTAATACGCATACTTCTCAGAATGTCAAATACATTTATTTATAATCTAAATCTTCAAAATGACTATCAAAGTAACTATCTCACTTCACCTGGAAATGTTATCTACTTTAGCTGTTTATATGCATTTGTCACATGATGATGATGATGCTGATGATGATGACAGAATGGTCCAGTCAAAGTGGAAAGCTGGAGGAACAGGAGAACAGTACCTCTACATCAACGTTAGGGGAGCTCTCTCTGGGGTCATAGTCATACAGAGCGACCATCCTTCGTGTCGACATTGGGTGCTGACGGCCGCTCCGCCTATTCCTCTCTGTAAAGAGATAAAGAAATACAGAAAGACAGAAAAATAAGAGTAATCAGTGGTAACAAAACTTCACTGAAGGATGCGATGACCAGTGACAACTAGGGTTGCAAAATTCCGGGAATATTCAAAGTTGGAAACTTTCCATGGGAATTAACGGGAATATACGGGAATATACGGGAATTTACGGGAATTAACGGGAATTAACAGGAATAAACTGGAAATTTTGTGGATAATTTATACTAACTGTATTTACCTTGTCATATACAGACATAAATATAAACATTTTGTTTTGTTATAGGCTAATTTGAGCCCTGAGGAAACTTTGGGCACTTGACTATATGCTTCTGCATCGTTGTGTCATTCTTAACATTAGGTAAACAGTATTAACAGTATTTGCAAATGTACACAGCCTTTCCTTCTACATTGGATGGGGTTAAATGTCTCATCACGAGATAGTGCACGTGGCATTGTTCTGTAGAATAAGATGAGAAAAAAGTTTGTAAAAAAACACTAATGCAATGCCAGAGATATAAATAGTTAGCCAAGCAATTGGAATTGTCTGTTAACATAATTTACAATTGATGGATAAATGAATGGAAATAGTTTAGATGAACAGATGAACAATCCTCAATCAGCATGCTAATATATTTCCCCAGTAATATCATGGAAACTTACCTGACTCGTCCTGCACACTACAGCAGGCCTCAATAGCCCTGCTGTAGAGTGAAGGATGCTGGGAGTTATCTGTGCATGTGATGGAAGAATGCACAGTGGAGGGTTGAAATTCAACGTGGAGCATGTGCTGCATTCCATACATCTTTAAAATAGAGTTTTGAATGATGTTTTTATTGCTCAGCGTTTAATTTGCGTAGTTTTTTTTTTTCTTTCAAAATTCCCAAAATTCCCGAGCTAAACTTCCAATGGAAAGTTTCCGGAAAGTTTCCGGAAATTTAACGGAAACTTTCCGTCCCTTTGCAACCCTAGTGACAACACAGAACAGCGTGGCAAGTCCGACAATCTTTACGATATGTGACCATCAGGATTTCAAAATGAACTATGTCCATGTGAGTACTGTAGCTGGGAGATGCTTCAAGACGATACATGCAGGAGAAATGAGTTCACAGATGAATGAGGATGGTGAGGAGTGAAAAAAGCAGTAAAGATAGAGCAGAGAGCAGTGGAGCGTTTCACTGGACACAGACCTCTCTTGGATTTTCTGGACCTGCGATTTATTGAGCGGCCATCTTTGAAACGGTCGCAGTTCACTTCACAGGAAAGCAGACAAACGTAATTAGGTGGGAAAAGTAGAGGAAAGGAGACATTGTGTCAGTAAAAGACAATTTAGCAGAACATATAAAGTTGCCTAAGAAAGACGTAAAGGGTAGAAGGTCAAAGTAAAAACCAAAGAAGCTGAGGGGGAGCGGGTACTGGATGGGAAATGAGGTCTCACCTAACTTCTCCACAGGAGTGTTGAGAGGCAGGAAGCCCTGTTTGAGGAGCTGGTCCATCATGTCGTAATCCTCCGTTTGGATCTCAGAGACCATGTTACAGGGGATCAGACCCACTCGCTCTCGGATTGCCGCCCTGTAGAAGCCGTCTGTATCTTTGTGCCCAAACACCTGAAGGAAGGACAGAGTGTCAGGGGAAGACACGCAGCCAGAAACAGATACCACAAAACAGATATGTTGGGATTTCCAACTTTTAACTTTAGTCTGCTTCTGACTGAACTCTTAACAATAAAGATAGGAAGAGTTTTAGCTAGATATTATGCTTCATACAAATGATTTTAATAACTGTTGCTGCTTAGTGTTGATAATGAATCTTTCACTTCTTCACTCATTTCTAACTTCTGATATTAAAGGCTTATTCTCTCAGATTCATTAAACTCACACAGAGATCCAGGAACTGTCCCTTTTGGGGCAAAGTCAGTATGACATTGTTTGGGTTAAGTTGTTGCGAATGTTAACACAGTCAGGTTTGTTTTGATATAGCTGAAACATTAACATAATCTTTGCTTCGCTGGACAACAATTTTGCCCCACATTGCATCTGCTGGTTGAAGGTCTTTTATGAAGTAAACAGGTTTGCCTAGCAACTATAGCGTCATTGGGAGGGTCTCCCTGTTCACTTCCGTATAACAAATGCCAGGAGGATGGATTACACCTGCGCACTTCCGAGGAGGAGGAACGAAGAACTACTACTATAAAATAGAGAGATGCCGTATGTTCAGCGCGCTCTGATACAACTAATGTACTGGAAGCCGTTGCTTTGCTGTAACCTGTTCATTGCTTTTCTAAATAAATTCTTGATTGACTAAACTGAGTTCGGCTCATCTTCTCTTAAAGAATAAACGAACACGTTTTAACAGATACCAACAAAGATTACTACAATTTATCCATAATTCCAAAGGCATGATCTAAGACACCATTGAAGCATAACGGGAATCATTTTTCTCGTTATTTTCTTTTTCGATAGGCATGAAACATCCCTCCCCTACCTTGATAATCTGGCCCTCCTTGAACGGCAGCTCCTCATCAGCAGCATCGGGGTTGGGAGACATGGACAGGGGATCATAGTCGAACAGTGCCACGAACACACGGGTCGTCTCCTCTGGCTCCGATTCCTCGTAGTACTCCTGGGAACGCCGTCCCCGCCCGTGCCTGCGACCGCCATAGCCGTCTGAAACATAGAGGAGGCCTCTGCTGCTACTACCAGCCTTATACAGCCACGCTGGCTGCAGAGGCAATGAGAGCAGAAGATGTCTCTTTGTTAGAGCTGACAGGGGAGAGGGCGATGAGAGTCATGTGTGAAAAAAGAGCCAGAGATCAAATACCATAATTGAAATTTTTTCGTTTTTAATTTCTCTTATTTTGAAAAAAACGATTCTCCTGCTGCGTTCACGCACTAAAAGCAAAAGGATGCTTTTACATCAAAGGCTCGATACAATCGTAGCACAGCAGGGTTCTTCGTTCACACATTTCTGCTTGCTGGCGTGACAGTCACCAAACATCACAGGACACGGTACAACACAGCACGCACAGGAAACACACGTCAAGCAGTTTTTGGGTTGCAAGGGAAAACTCAAAGACTGTGGGACACCGGAAGGAGGACACAGGTAACGCTGCACTATTGTTCATTGCTGTTTCACTGCCTTATCTCACAGAGGCTGATCAGCATGCATGCTTCCACTTGGACATGTTAAGGAGAGCATTCCTACATTTAAATGCAGGTGTGGCGTCATGCTTTTTAGGCCACAATCTGGAAACAATGTGCAGCAAAAAAAAAGAAACAAAAAAAAAAAAGGCAAAGGAGAAACATTCCTAAGGGAGATGACACATCGAATGCCCCAGTCGTTCCTGGCAACGCAGATATCAGGGACAGTGAGGGAGAAGGGATGAACCTGATATCAGTTCCCCATGCTTCTCATGGATCACCATGTTAAATGTTTCAATGGCAGATCGTAAGTCTGAATAATGGCTTTAGGATATAGCAACCAATACCAACTAAGCAACTGAGATATTATTTTTTTGTGGAAGATGTAAAATGTGTTTTCGATGGCAGCTGAGTTTATGAACGTGCAACCGAATGACACCAACAAGGCAAAAAAACTCCTCCAGTAATGCGTCTTTCCTTCTCACTGTGTTGTAAACAGGTCATGCAAAAACCAGCAATACAAACGGGCCGCTGGCTCATAAAAGGTGGAAGGAGAAGGAAAAGAAGAGGTGGCGAAAAAGGAAAGGAAAGAGGAGGGTGGGCTGAGTTGAGGTGAGGGTGGGAGAGTGGCCAGGATATGGAGGTTGGATTGGAAGAGTGGGTGGTTTAGGGGGTTTCTTGGGATTGAAGGAGTAGGAGTACATACAGGGAAAAGGGATTTTCATTCTCCAGCAACGGAAAAAGGGGGGCCAGTCTTGTCTTCCCCCGTCAGCTTTATTCAGCTAAGATAAGATAAGCTAAACAAAGCAGCTATCAGAACAAAGACCACCATGATATCACTGCATGTGTTCAACAATGATTTCTTTGGGGCCTTTTCTGGCATTGTTAAGGTTACTTGTCATCTTGGAGAGAAGCTGTATCACATACCATATTGATCCTCTGAGGACATAGATCGCCATATCCTGCGCCGAGCTACACTGCCATAGTAAACATCGTCCTTGACGGGTGAGAGGTTCCCCTCACTCCCCTCACTGTTACTGTCCATGGTGATCTCTACAGAAGACACCAATCACAACGTTACGGTCAGAGATCCCCCACACACACACACTCCGCTCTACCCCATGGCCCACTCACTCATGCTGAGACAGTAAGATGATGAGGTTGCCCTGAGGTGGGAAAGGTGTACAAGGCAACAGGTTTCACTCTGGAGTCACTGGGTGTAAAACAGCAATGCGTTTCACTGTTGCGGGGGGGGAGGTCAAATTGGGTGGACACGTACACAACAAGACAAGACATGTTAACCCACAGTAAACACAAGAGTAAAAAGGGTGAATCTGGGGGAAACCTTCCTGCAAATCTGCATGTGAACATTTGGTGAATCCGGCTCATGAGGATGGAGAGCTACAGGGTGTTCAGACCCCCCCCACACACAAGGGTCTACCAGGTCGTTAAAGCTCGTTGGGAGAGATGTACAGCTCGGCTCACATGGGTATGGGAAACATATGGTATAAATAGCACAAACATCAGTGGCCCTGCAGGTGGGGATGAGGCGTCTCCTCACATGGTGACCTCACTAACCAATGGATGGGATGGGTCGTCGCTGAGGGGGGGTGCCGACGTGAACCGGCCTCCTCCCCGAGTGGTCCAGACGATCCTCGTTTCCGTGCGACGCCGAGTTCCCAATGATCTTAAGAGTGAAAAACAACAGATAAGGAGGTTAGAACAACAGAAGGGCCGGCAATAAAAAAGACAAGTACATTAAAACACACATTTAAAACTGTTTAAAAGAATCCCAAAATCCTGCTCAAACAACTGGAAACCACAAGAGCAAATGATGTGGTTTCCATTTGTCCTAAGGGAGGCAAAATGATAGTGAAAAAAATACCATAAAACAACAAAGAAATCCAACAAACCATCGAAAACAAACAATCAAATCAAATCAACCCCCAACACAACAACAACAAGAACTGGGGGGTCCGAACGGGTCAGATGTTTAGCTAAAGACCATTTGCTTGGATTGTTTTGTTCTGTGCATGTCAGCTCCTTGATGAGAAAAGGAAGCAAATGATGGCAACACGGACAGATGGTGAGAAGAAAGAGAGAGAAAGAGTGGATGAGAAGAAAAAAAAAGAGCGAGAGCAGAGGGTGAGTGTGATTGAAAATGGATAAAGATGTGGTTAGATGAGCAAAGCCATTATAGTTTCATCCTGGGGCTTTGTGTTACAACAATCAACACATTTAATATTTCAAAGTGATGGTGGGATTTTGTTTTTGTTTTGCAGAAACAAGTGAAGGAGACGAGCGAGAGATGATGTGAATGGGTTGGAGGCTAAATGGAGCCCAGCAGGCCGCAAGAGTCTCGATCTGGCCTTGTTTTGTATGAAAAGCAATGAGAGGCCGAAATAAAGCTCCAAGCACGTGGTGCAGCGCTGCAGACGGTGAGATGTGAAGAGCAACATATGAAGCCAGCAGCTGGCAGGGGCAAGGGCAGAAAACACAGAAGCAGCAGTTTCCCATGCACCGCACAGAGACTTCCCTTAAAGTGGAATCTTTCCCCTCAAAGACATGAGAAGTCAAAACTTGGTTAAATGGCCTTTAGGTAATAAAAAGCTTGACTTAAAAAAGCCACCTGACAATTCTGAGTACAAGCAAACTTATTCACACAAAATTAAAGTCAGACCAACCATGAACGTGTGATAATAACTCAATGCGAAATGAAAGGAAGGGTTAAAGAAAAAACAAAACGACATTAAGAAAAACAGAATGGCTGTAGCTTGCGTATGGAAAGTGCAGCAGGAAGTGTGGACCACACACCAGCGGCTGGTCCCGGTTGAGCCTGGACAGAGACTGGGCCCTAGCCTCCCTGTGGGGGCTGTAATAGACCCTGTCCAGCTCGTTCAGCCGGCCCTCGCTCAGGGCGCCGTCCCGGGAGTAGTTTCGCTGCCCGGCCTCCCGACCGGGCCCAAAGTTATCCCTGTTCCTAAAGTCACCCGTGTGAACAAACTGGGCTGCAGTCACTGGAATGTCGGAGAACTCTTCCTCCATGCTGCACTGGCGGGTCAGAGTTCTTTTACGGCCCATCGCCAGGGCCCGCCGTTCTACCGGGCCCTCACAATGAATGATGCGCACGGGTCCCCGCTGTGGGCTTCCGTGAGTGTAGTACCCTCGATGAACCCGACCAAGCGAGCCCTCTTCCTCACTGCCGCAGTCTAAGCCGCTGTCGGGACTCTTGGTGTTCTGGCGGTTGGGGCGTCCCAGACTGCGGTCGTCCGGGTTGCAGTAGTAGCGGCTGTCGGTGAAGCGAGGGGAGGAACGCTGGCGCTGCAGATGGCGGGAGGTCTTGTCGGGGGCGAAATGGTTGTGGGTCTTGGTGTCATGGGGGTACATCCTCCGCTGAGTGTGCGGCGTTCCCGGGCGCTGGCCCATGCTGTCCAGGCTTTCAGGCTCCTCTTCGGCCACCTCGGGGATGCTGTGGAGACGTTTGCTGCGGAGCGACTTCTGCTTCACCACCTCCCTCTGGAGGTCCCAGCAGTCTCTCTCCTCAGCTAAGTCCTGACGCTTGTAATAGGCCTTCGGTCATGACCAGGAGGCAAAGTTCCACAATTTCACAGTTCGGTTAGTTCAATTCAAAAGGTTCAGTTTAGATTGTTTTTGTGAGGGGGTTGGAAAGTTTTTCGGAGGTTTTTAAGAACAGGCAGGAAACAACACAGAATGTGAATAGAACAAATGGGGGAGGGAAGACAAAATAAAGAGAGAATTAGTTACTTGTGGCAATGTAGTAAGACATGCAGTCTCATTCCGTGAGGAGAAAATGGCATGCTCTGAACAGGAATCTGTAAAGGCTAACATATGGAGTGAGAACTGAGAAACTGAGCGAGAGCACAGAGGTTAAAAGAGGAGAAGGGAATTTCGCTTGTGGGAAATTAGAAATATTCAAACAAAAAAAAAGTTAGTGCCACAGGTAAAGGGTTAATGAAAACATCAATGAGGATGAGATGAATAAATAAACCCTTATAAAAGCGCAAAACTACAACATGAAGCTAAGTAATACGTCTCCTTAGGACACTTCTTACGCAACAATTTTAGTGAAACATACCGAACTTTCCTCTAAGTGCTAACGGAAAACACAAATTCATCTTTAACTATCCTCTTAACAATAGCATCACCTAACATATTTGTACAGAAAGGGATGGATGATGTGCAACAGAGATTTACAGATTGTAAAGAAACTGGAATATGAATGAAATATTTGATTGGCGACTCATGTAAACACGATAACTGTAACAATATCTTATTTTGAATTAGGTTAATAGTTAGAAGATACGAATCCATGTAAACATAGTCATTGTCATAACATGTACAAAAATGAGCTGAATTTTTTTTTTTTACACTTGCACACTTTTTTGACTTGCCTTAAAAGTATTTAACTAAAACTGTAGTGCAACAGATACAACGTCTATACAAATTCTGAAATAAACTTTAAGAATGGTTTTAATTTCACAGGACGTGATAGGATAAGATTTGATTTAATTCGGTTTGATTTTGTCAACATGTAGGGAACTGACTCCATGTTCTTCGTAGCTACAAATGATCAAAACTCACTGATTGGCTGAGCACAGCTTGTTTAGCAACAATTTAGTGAAACATACAGAACTTTCCTCTATGGGCTAACGGAAAACACAAATTCATCTTTAACTATCCTCTTAACAATAGCATGACCTAACATATTTTTACAGAAAGGGATGGATGATGTGCAACAGAGATTTACAGATTGGAGGGGAATGACAAAGAGGAGGTGCTGTACTTGTGTATTTGAATAGTTTATACACCAGTGAAAACCAAAACACCTGAGCTAATATAGCTTCTGGTATCAAGTCTACCATAACACAGAGGACCAATCAGCCCCTAAAGCACCTCTCTCTCTCTCTCACAATATTACAGGGCAGATTGGCTTAATATCCACATTTCCTCAGTGACAGACCAAATGAACACAGGATCATGTAGCAACAATGTTAACCTCCACATCGACAACAGAAAAAAAAAGTAAACATTAGGACATGACAGACATACACAAAAGTGAATATTTCCATTTAAGTGCTCACTTAAATGAGATTCCCATATGCCCTTGATATGCCATGACCCTTTGATACAGCACAGTATATTATTAAAATTTGTAATTCAATATCACATTCTAACATTCGATTTGAACACTCCATTCAGTGCAGTGTAGAGAGCGTCAAAATGCAACGCAAAATGTAACAAAACAATAATTTTGGTTTCCCTCTCTCATGCTGTACAGGTATGTATACGCAGCCATTCCCATGAGCTCAGCCTTGAATGAATTAAGCGGTGCTGGGGGGGGTCGAGGTGGAGGAGCAGTCTTGTGTGTGTGGGGGGGTGGGGGCTGATTTAGCTAATGCAAAGCGCGGGAGCCCAGCCAGGCAAAGCCATGATGGGCCTGGCAGTAGAGCCTGGGAGAGAGAGCGGGTACATCTGCAGGTGGCAAGACCCTCCCTCCCTGTTTCTGTCTAAACTCTCACCCCCCCCTCTATCTTCCCCCCGGGTGCCACCACTGACTGAAGGCGTGCAGTTGAGTACCTTAAGAGTGTTGTGAGAGTTGATACTGCGCCTGCGGCCTTCCTCCAGTTGCATCTCAGAGTACAGGTCTTCCTCGTCCTCCTCCATGATGTCGGACAGGTCGGACCCCCGGCTGCTCTCGGTCTGGTACTCCTCACTGTGGCTGTAGTGGTGATGATGTTGCTGAGGGAGAGAGAGAGAAACTGACGCATATTAGGTAGAGAGCAACAAGTTCCTAACTGTATATTCATATCTTTTTAAATTGGTGACATATTCGGTGCTGGATTATGTGGCAATATGAATAACCTGGACAGCAACGAAAGTCAAAGATGTTATTTTTTTGTCTGCATGTGTTTGTTTGCTCGTTAGCAGGATTAGGCAAAAACTACTCAACTGATTTCCATTCAATTTTGTGGAGGGGTGGGTCATCTAAAAGAAGAACCCATAAAATATTTGCGAGAATCCAGAATCTCTTTTCAACTGCTTAAACATTGCGAGAATGATGTGTTCTTCAATACTTTCATTGATTTCTCAGAGAATAATTAATTGGTCTTTAATTAAACAAGAAAAAACTGACAGGATTAGGGTAAAGACATTTGTGAGTCTGTGTGATTTGGAAATAAATATCTGGATCTAGTGAATTAAAATGTGATTTCATAAGGGGACCGTGAGATGGAGGTATGTTCTCCACTGGCTGCTGTTCTAGCGTTCATAACCTTTGGATTCATCAATTACTTTTCTTTCAAAGTAATCATGTACATTTAATTTTTGTTGGTACATTCCTGGATGAAAGGTTTTGCTTCAGTTGTCTCATTTTGTCTGACAGTATACAATAATCAGTATACAAAGAAATTATCATATTGACTCTTGAAGCATTTTCTGATTCCCTTAACCTGAGTAAGGTCATACTCAGAATAAGCAATAATTGAATTAAGACGTGGAGTATTCCGACCACCGTCACATTATGTGGACTTAGGCTTTACATCATTGGAATGTTCATAGAATTTTTTGACATCAAGATTTACTCAGCACTTATTTACCAACCCTAACCCAACTTGACCATGAACGCCCTGGGTGTAAACAAAATAAAAACGAGTTGTAGGTTTTGCAAAATTAGAAAGAAATCCCCCAAAATTGTATAGCCACGTACATTTATCTATCAGCCTGTAACATGAAAACTGGAATATGAATGGAATATTCGATTGGCAACTCATGCAAACACGATAATTGTAACAATATCTTATTTTGAATTAGGTAAATAGTTAGAAGATACAAGTCCATGTAAACAGAGTCATTGTCAGCTAAAGTGTGTATGGCAAAATAACATGTACAAAAATGAGCTGGATTTTTTTTACACTTGAACACTATTTTGACTTGCCTTAAAAGTATTTAACTAAAACTGTAGTGCAACAGATACAACCTCTATACAGATTCTTACATAAACTTTAAGAAAGGTTTTAATTTCACAGGACGTGATAGGATAAGATTTGATTTAATTCGGTTTGATTTTGTCAACATGTAGGGAACTGACTCCATGTTCTTCATAGCTACAAATGATTAACACTCACTGATTGGCTGAGCACAGCTTGTTGTGGTTATTACTATTAAGTACCTGTCTGCCCAGCTCGGAGCCTCTGAGGAACTCATCCACCGAGGCTCCTCTCCTCCTCGCGTGAGGAGAGTCGTATCCATCCTCCTCCTCGTCAGAGTTGAGTGGATGCAACGTGTTACCTCGTTCACTAAAGATATTCCTTTTGTCAATCTGACGAGAGAAACGTGAGACTTTTAGATTTAAAAGGGATCCAAATAATTTGATGTAACAATGTTGAATTTGAATGTCGCAATGTCATAACAAATCTAGTATCTTAAGAATTTTCAAATGATAAACCATAATACCATCAGCATAATCCTAGATTCTGTCGCATACTGAGATAAATACAGTTTGATTCTAAAGTCTCCACGCACCCTGTTACCCTCGGCAAACACTCTCTGGGCAGCTTCCCTGGCCATGGCCTTGGCGATGGTGTTGGTGATGGGGACTCCCTGAGGCTGCGGAAGGATCCTCTGAGGAGAGGGCGATCGCCGTTGCTGGAATTGTGGCGGCTCTAGGTTGGGGCCGCGCATGGTTGGCAGCGGAGAGGAGGAGCGCTCCCAGGGCTGGGCCGGCCGCGGGCCCACATCATGCTCTTTGGTTTCTGGCTCTCTGGCACTTACAAACGGCTTGGACTTGGGCATTGGGTGGCGCTGGAAGTGAGGCTGGGGTTGAGGAGGAGGAGGAGGAGGGTGATGATGGTCCGGCTCCGAGTGCGACTGTGTGTGGGGCAGCGTGTGGGGCTGCGGTCGAGACAGAGGCTGCATCTGGGGCTGAGGGTGATTCGGGGGATACGTTGACGGGTAAGGAGGATGGGTGAGCGAGTGCGCTGGATGGGACTGCAGGTGAGGCATAGGGGGAGGGGGAGCCATGGTCCGGTGGGAGAGGCGTGGAGAGCCCAAGAGATTGTGTGGGATGACGGCCACAGGAGAGTCCTGGGACTCTCCTTGTGTTGATAACGTCCTTACAATGATTTCTCTGGCCTCCAGACCCTGAATCCTGTTTAACTCCACGGTCACATAGTCTGCTGTGGGGTACAAGACTTCTGCGATCTGCATTCACAAAGAAACCAGAGTCCAAAGTTACCAAAGGGCAATTCAGAAAGTTAGGCTGAAAAAGCACTGTACCCTCTGTACCCACACCATTACAAAGACATAACAACAGGCATGTGTAGCTCTTATATGTTGGCTTAAGAGAAATACCAAATTTTTTCTTAATATCATAACACAGATTATTATATTCGTCCAGCACAATACATTTGACCATGTTTTAATAATAGCAACACAACACAACACAACACAACAGCCCACAGAGGCATTATATCTTTTCTCCATGAGATGGCAATAGAGTACTACAGACAGAATTTGTCACTAAGGAAGGTAAAGGCCACCTGATGGAGACTCCAAAATATAATTTGTTCCAACATTTGTGACACATGGTACCTTTTCTCCCTTTGTCCACACAACATAGCCGATCACACTGGCTCCGTTGGAGGTTCCTGAAGGCGACAGAGGTGGCGGCTTCCATCTGACCTGCAGGAACCCAGGCGTCTGACCACATTGAACATGCACCTCCTGGGGAGGTAGGGGGGGCCCTGAGGAGCATAACACACTCTCTGGATAAGGAGAGAAAGAACAAAGAGCTCAACAGTGGTTGAGGCATTTCTGCCAATCAGATCACAGATGAATGTGCTGACCTCAGCACTATGGACATCTCACATGCAGTAACCATTTTACAGAGGAGTGGAGTAAGGATATCCTCATTCACGGAGAGCCGTATAGTACGTCTCAATCTAAAGGACTGCACATAGCCTAACCCTTGTGTTTTACTCTTAGCTGTATTGTAAACGGTTTGAACTAAATTTGACTTATTCCATGGAAATCCACAGCTGACATTCGCTATGATACAATGAGCCAGTGACGGATGAATGGAGTATTTACGATATTCAAATATTAGATAGATAGATAGATAACTTTATTCATCCCCGAAGGGAGATTAAGTCGAGTATTGTTAAGTATTGTTGATGATTTCTCTGTATTCATACTCCTCTCTGCAGTTTCCAGAAGATTCATTCTTATGCATATCGACTGAAAGCGTAACATTGGTTGAAAAGTCCAAGTTTGCCAACATTCACCCATCAGTGTATGTACTGACACATTGCAATTTCCACAATCTGCCAGCGATGCCTGCATACTAAACAACATGCCCCATCTGTGCAATGCTGCTGCTCCCCTGCAGTCACACAGTGAGAGAGAGAGCGAGAGCAGATGCAGTCAGCAGTATCTCCGAGCTGCAGCGTGCAGCTGTGTGTGGGTCAGAGAATCTACATTAATGCAATCTTAATCACATTTCAGCCGACAACTAATGAAGTTGCCTGTTTGAGGGGCACATGCTGAGTGTGGAAGCTTTAATACAGTCCCTCCAGACACTGTCCGCCTTATTGAGTTGCCCACCACCAACACTGAGACTTCTGATGCCTCTGATTAACATGTTCAATAGACAGATCATTTAACGAACTCCCGGCATGTTCGCTTGTCAGCTGCCGACAGAAAACGTCAATTCAAACTTCAGCATCGTTCTCTCTCTGTCCTCGCCTCTCTTTTTCTGTCTGTCCCTCTGTGTCCTTCCTTTATTCCTTCTCTTTAACCTTTAAATACTCATAACTTCATAATATCTGTTTCAAACGTTCTAATAAGCTTTCATCTTATCCCAACACCTCCGTTTATTTACCACGTCAATAAAAAATCTGAATCACATACCCCTGAGTACATAGTGATGGAAAAAAACTATATGACATGTTTGAACCTTTTTTTAGCTGCAACCATCTGGCTAAATACATTATACCTATACTATGACGCACAGACTAAACTGTAGCTGCATGTTCTCACTTCACACTCTCACTTTCCTGTAGCTAGACAGCCAGGCTGTGAGACCCAAGTTAACGCTTGCAACCGCAAAGCATCAACAAGCCTCGAGGGAGAAGAAATCTATGCTCACTATATATACACTAATTTGGCTTTGAGAGACTCTTGCTCCCAGTGTTACGTGGCTCTATTCAGCAAATAATTCTCCAATGTTTTCTTATTGCACCTTTCTTCAGTGTTTTTCTACCATGCATGTGAGTTACCTTAGTAGTTCATATTAAATACATAAATCCTTGAGGGCAATCTAAGGGGTGGCCGGGTGAACATTTAAATGGCAGAGATGTTTTTCAGGTTTATAAATGTAATGTACTTGAAGTGTTTGCCTGAGTAAATACAAATATTGCCATGTTGGACGTAAATTATCAGATGGTTTTCATTGAAAAAACATCGCAGGACATTGAAACAGAACTAATTTAAACAATCGCAACATCAGATAGGAGACAACGAGAGAACAATGTTAAACCTTTCTAACCTTTGTCCATACCAAAACACACATACATAATTTGCAGACAACAAAGGTTCAAGACTTTGATTTAATTTGCGTGCTCACAAATATCCTTTTTGCCCAGCTACAGCAGATATGTTACCTGCTCAGCTCCAAATAGCATAGAGAAAACTAATTAGAAAATGATGGTGCCATCAGCGGAGAAATATTCCTATAAATGAATGCTAATGTCTTTTTTATGTTTGCTGGGTAGTAAGTAACAATTTGCAAAAAAGTTAATCTTAAATTTACACTGTCCCCAAGTGTCAATACAAGTCAGGTCATGGAAGTTTAGCCTTGATTTGAACTAAAATCAATTACAGCAGTATAACAAGACTTAAGTCATACAAATCATTTTGTGAGTCTGAGGTAGGGTGCTGATTTGAGCTACATGTTCATGGCTACATGCTCACAATGACAATGTTAATGGTGGTAAGCCAGTATAGTGTTTACCATGTTTATTATCTTAGTGAATGATGTGATAATTAGCTCATTAGCACTTAAAAAATACAGCTAATGATAATGGCAATGCTGTTAATCCAAACTTAAGTATTGATCAAATTATACTTTTGACCTAATGATGGCACCAGTTGAAAAATCAGGGGATCACCAACGTTATTAGAATTCACCCTGGGGGGAAGTGGGGGCAATAATGTCTGTATCAAATTTCATGATAATCAATGCAGCAGCAGTTGAGATAATTCACTTCATATCACGATATCAACTTAACTGTGGCTCTAGAGAAAGAGTCAGGGGATCATTAGGATTCATGCCTAGGGCATTATGGATATCTGTACCAAATATAATGGAGATATTTTCACCTGAAACAAATGATGGATCATCCCACCAACCATCTGATCAACATTAGAGCCATGCTAGGATGACTAAAACGACCACAGTAAGTCTTGCTCTGGCTATTCACCTCACAGTGAAAAAGGGCCTGCATATGAAGTGTGAGTGTGAGAGACGGTTCGGAGGCTGACCTGAAGGCTGAGTGCAGAACTCCACAGAGATTTCCCTCTTCTCCCTGTGATCCATGGGAAGCTGCCAAGGCACCTGATGGGGCTGCGCCGCAACTTTCACCTTGTAAACTGTCATGGACTTCAGGTTGAAGAACTTGTACTTGTAGCCCCCGGCCTTGACCATGTCGTACTCTGCACCGTTGAGGAAGATGGTGTGACTGTAGTTGCTGTTGCTGGGCATCCAGGAGAGCTCAGCAGAGACCTGCGTGATGCTGTCGACCCGCAAGTAATAAGGTGCCACCACCACATCCTTTCCCACCAGCTGAGTGCACCGGAGCTCGTCCGACGGGCCCCGGTCAGTGATGCTCTGCACTGAGATACGGTAAGTGTTGGTAGCTAAATTGAGCTTTTCAATAAGAGACTTTGTCCTGCCCCCGTAGGGGACACTCATGCGCACCTCCTTATCCACCAAGACATTGTAGCCTCTGATGGAACCCCAACCTGGTGGGACCACAGGTGGGTCCCAACCAATAATTACACTCTTGGCCAGTTGTTTAATCAGGTTGATGCGGCGGGGATAAGGCACAATGTCTTCACCGATCTCGTCAATGCTGACATCCAGCGTTCCCGTCCCATTGCTGGAAGAACCCATGAGGTCAATGCCCAAGCTTCTTGAACTTAGACAGTCTAGTTTACTGTCAGACAGCAGGCTGCTAATGCTTGTTCCTGTTCCTGTGCCGACCCCCAGTCTCTGAGATCCCAGGCTACTGTGGTTGAGGTAGCCAGGTTGTTTAGCCGCTGTGCCCCGTCGCTGGACAGACGTTGTCTCCTCATCTTGGACAAGATCTACAAAGTTAGATGGGACGAGACCCCGCTGTCCATCCAGCAGCTCTCCTGAGAAACAGGCAAAACACAGTTGGTATTGTCGTGATACTTAGAACAAAACAACAAACAATAAACAAGTCAGGTCAGACCTTCATAAAAGCCATCGTCATCCATTGTCCCGTAAACGTAGAGGTACTTCCCTGCCACCAGGGGGAGCTCTGCCTCTGGATGCTCATTAGGCCCATCATAAGGATTGTAACTACAGCAAAAAACATAAATGGACAATTAATCCAAAGTCATATATTTATTAAATGTATATTTATAGTTTCTCTACTAAAGGATTTTTAAAATGTCAAACACATACTCTTATATGTATGACATGGGAAATGATTTTCAGAGTGCTGCTCTGACGGGTATTAAGTTTGATCCCATTTTTAAAAAATTTGTTGGGGGGGTTTACAAATATGACAGAGCTAGAAACAGTGTGGGTTGAAAGCTCTGGCTCGGGCTCACACTCTTGTGCTGTGAGAATTCCAATTATTTTTGTGCTGACAGGTCATTTTCTTCAGAGAGAGAAACACTGAATCATCTTTAAGACCACAGACTCTCCGTGAGAGTAAGAAAAGAATCTCAGCAAAATGTGTCCAGGACACTAAGCAGCCAGTTCAGTCTATTGTAAAGAGGCATGCACAGGATAGTTGCCATCTCTCTTAATGATCACCCTCTACAACGACGCTTCATAACAACATTAACATATCATTATTTAGTCTACTTGTGAAATGCCTGTTTGGAATGGGACTTGTTGCAGCTTTCTTTGTGAAAGTGACCTGCAGTGATTGAGGCTAGGCAAGTAAAGACCAGCTGCAGGACAGGTTTGCAGAACCCTGAAGCCGCCACTGCTGCACTGAGAGCTGTGCAACTGTTTATTCAAAGTTTGGTGAAGCACATGCCCGACAACTTCATTTACGTAGATGAGTCACAGCCGCTGCGGCTACAGAGTGCTGGTTGCCTGTTGGTTCAAACTGTATTAATATTGAACGTATTGTGTGGACAAATCGCACCACATTCAGCACTGCACTTCCTTTGGCCCTAAATGGTACAGATGTCAAGTGCGAAGCCGATAAGATGAACGGATCTGGAGATATACGTTCCAGATACAGACAGACCAACAGAGATTTCTGGAACCAGTAAATGGATGTTTAGGTATTGAATGAAACTACATATACTGTGAACAGTAGATCAATTGGTAATTGTGTGTTGTGTTTACGTACCTGTACCGAGCAATACACAGACGAACCTTCCCAGTGAATCTTGGTTTGGACCTGGTGGTTGAGCTCAGCTCTTTGTCCATCTGGATAAAATAATAAAGGAACAAATAAACACCAACATCAAATGCTTTTACCTCTCAGATGTTTCAGAACACAAGAGAGGACCAACTGTTTGTAAAAAAATGCTAAGATAAATGACTGTAAATGAAAACACCCCTCTTGAGGACTGCAACTATTTGTGAAAATAAAATTAATAATAGAAACAAAGAAAAATGCTAAGATGTTCACAGCCAAAGTGTTAACTGTATTCAGTTCCAACTATTTTTTATTTTACTAAAGCACACATTAAACATGATTTTTCTTATATTTCATATATTCTCCTCCTGTGCCCTAAAATATTGTGATCAGCCCCAAACAGGTCTGTCGAATGAGTAAAACCAGGAAGCCTCATGTATCCCTGCTGTATATATTTTCTCTTGTTCAACCATAACACATTACTCAGATTAAGACCAAGCAGCATATTTCACAAAATTGTTACAAAGTGCAGTCGGTACAAAAGGATAACAGTTCTGAGATAGGAAGCAGATTTATGAGAAGAGGTCAATGCTGTTTAGGAGACCAGACTACAACAGTGAAATGATAAAATATGAATATCTATTGAAGCCCCATGTTGTAATTTATGATGGTGAGATATAGTTACTATGTGTAGCTTGAAGAAAGTTGCAATAAAATAGGAGCCATATGGCAAACAAACGGACAATATGGGATACCTCAGACAGGAAGGCCTGTGCCGGGCTGCTGGATCGACCACGAGTGAGGAATGTTGGCTTGACAGAGAGGAGCTCAGGCTTGTCTCCACTGATCTGGAGCGGTCGAATGAACTCCGATATCAAAGATCTGCTTGATGGAGCTTCATTGCCTGTGGAACAAACACGTCTTTCATCAGATCCTCACATCACAATATGTTTAAGTTAACTTTGATCAATCATATTACAATAGAGTTAATTAACTGAGCTACTCTCTAGGTCCAATTCAGAGACACAGACACAGATAAAGGACACAGAAATAGAATCCTTGAAATATTCAATAAGCGACACAAATCTCAAACGTAAGACAATTGTGATTGTACCCTGTAAGATAAGGTATCAGCGACTTATAACCAAACATAATTAATAACATTTTGAAGACTTGACTGGTAAATACGCCTGTAATTAATGAAGCATTTGTGTATTTGAGAACAGGTTCTGCCAGCTGGACTCACTTTTACACTATGATTGATTTCTTCATTAGCAGTCTATGTTTACTACAGATAAAGTCTGACTCTGAACTGACACCTCTTAATGTAGCTGCAAATTTGTTCACTCTATTTTGAAGGAACTTGTAAGATGTACAGTATGTTCAGTTACTTCCAGCGTCTCTAACATGACAGAGAGGATATGGAACAAGTTATTTAACCAAGCATAAGAGTTGGCAGCATCAAGCAGAATTAATATGCTGTCCTGTCTTTTTTTGTTGACTTAATTCATAAATTAGATATTATTATACATTATACAGAAGTTCCAATACAGATATCAGAAATTTAAATGAGTTTCACCCAGACAAAACTGCAATTTCCTTTTCTAAGCAATAACTTCTTTGCTGCCAGAAAACAGCAGTTGCACTGTACTGCCACTGACAAGTACTGCTTTTGAAGCAGAGAAGAATAAGTGATTTCTGGTTGTGTAGCATTAGCCAGATGTAGCAAATATATGAGCATTCAGTTCGGAGCTATAAGTATATAGTAAGTAATTGTTGTGATTTTGTAGATTTGTTTATTTATGTTCTTTTTCAGTTATGACTGTCGAACTAGATAATAAAGAAAGTCCTGTGTCATTAATTCTATGTATGTATTTGTAAAATAAAAATATCCCTTACACACCTTTTCCTAGGGGGGCAGCCAATCCATTGAGGAGCTGAGACAAAGATTTGTTTGGCGATCCAGGAGATTCACATAGAGTTAAAGGTTCCGTGCTGAGGATGTCAAACTTCCCAGCCTGGAGCCGGAACTTCTCCAGCTCTTTTGACAGGAGGTTGAACTGCTCACTCTGACTCCGACATTTCTCCTCCAGCTCGCGGACTTTGGCCTGATGATGGTGAGGAAGGAGAGTCATTGAGGGAAGGGTGAGAGACAGGAAGAGAGAGACAGTAAGAAAAGATGACAGACAGGCAGGCAGATTAGGAGGAGAGGGAGAGACAGGATGGTAAAAAGAGAGAAGCAAAAAATAAGGATAGCACAGGACGCAGGGCTGAACATTCTGCACACAGAAATACACATATGAACAGCAGGTACTGTATAAACCTCTACTGTAAAAAACAAAAACAGAAGGAGGAATGAAATTATAGCACTTAAAACATCTGAATCAGTCATCACAGTGAAAAACCTACTTAACTACTACTGACAGTACAGTTTACAAATCACATGCACAGCTACACTTACTGCTCACAAAACTGAAAAATAAAAAAGCCTCGAGCCTCATCAAGGAAGTATGCATAAACCAAGCTGCAGTTTCTTAGACGATGAGTCTGATGATATTCAAAATGTTTACTTATTGTCAAGTAAATACCTGAAAAGACCAAAATCAACAAAGTGAACAAAGTATTGTCTTTGTATGGATTTTGCCTCCACTGTCCAAAATCTATCACAAACACATTAATGAGCCGCACTGTTGCTCTGGCTACCATGTTCATTCAAACACAGGTAATGTAATTTAATTACACTATTACGCTGTTACAGATATGATCTAGATATGAACAAATTTCCATAATATAATACAAGAGTGTGTAGCTGCTTTATTATTTTGGTATTTTTTACAAATGACATATCAATGACTTTAAAATATCTGTTTTTAATTATTTAAATCTCCACAGGTAAATATTTACCTCCGCTGAAGAGGATTTGTTTTCATCCCTCTCTGCTTGTTAGTTTTTGTTTGTAAGCAAGATTACATAAACAACAGCTCGGATTTCTACAAAATTTGGCAGAAGACTTGGTATGTGTCAGGGGAAAACCTTTTAAAGGAACCTATGTCTGTGTGTCCAATGAGGTGCAGCTTGACTGAATTCAAGAGGACTGTTGAGCCTTGGCAGAGGTGTGTGCTCTAATGAGTGCCACCCTAGTGTTGGTTACGGCATTTTCGTTGGTTCAGTGAACAATAACAACAATTTTCAATATCATCATCTATACTTTAAGAGCAGGAAACTTCTCTGTACAACATGACATTTTTGTTTGGGCAGAAATAAAGGAAATTCCAAATGCTACGGTGATTTCAAGGGTTTCTCAACAATGTCATGCATCAGCAACCACTTCTCTATCTGAAACGCTGAAACTACCGTGGCATTTTTTTTCACTGCCCAACACACAGCAAGGCCTGCCGCAACAGCACTGTGTTCACTGTTCTGTGAAAACATTCCATTTCATGCAGACTGGTTGTTGCCGGATATCACATGCTGTTAGCAAACAGACAACAAAAGGAACTCCAGAAGTTTTAAAATAGAATTAGTAAATGAAGTGTTATTCATTTTAAAAGCATCATACAGTTCTCAGGTGCATGCAAAGAAGGTTGTAAAACATATGCTGGAGAACATGCATGCAATGCTACAAGGGGAAAGAATCACATTCATTACTGTTTGTGATTCTTTGCTAACAATACACTGCTACCTACTGAATGCATCAATATTATTAGATATAATGACCAATGTTTAATTGTAAAAAATCTGCAATACACAATTTTTTTTACTGCAATTTTACTAATGTAATATACTTTCTCGATTAATTTACTGTAGCTACCTTTTTTATAGTCTTGGTTTGTTTATATCTTAACACCGGCTTCAAAAACATGTCTTGTCTTATAAATTTAAATTTTTATGCCTTAGTGTGATGATGGGCTTTGATTGTGTGGAATTGAGGCTGGTCAGAGAAGCCCCAGGCATTTATTTTTTATTGTAGTGGATTCGTATTCTGAAACTTTCTGAATCTTTTCATCAATTGTTAAGAGGAGCTGAATTTTTCCTTATGATCATCTGAGAGAGATGTCTGGTTAATGCTGTCACTCACATCTGTCTAAAAGCCCTCGTGAGTTTGTTTGGAAGGGAAACATAGATTTGTGGTAAAGGCCAAGAAAGATTGTGCTGAAGCAGCTCTGAACTACTATTTTCATCAATAGCAATATAAGAATTGTTATTATACTTATGCCTTGTCTACGCACAGTGAAGAGGAATTAATCTAACTCAGATTTGTTAAATGTTTGGTGTTTCTATTTTTCTGCTCATAAAAAGAGTTTAAAACAGGGTTCCTGCAGGTTTCAACAAGTTACATTTAGGTTACAATTGAAGTTACTTTTCAAGAGCATAATTCATGAAATTTAAGACCAATTTCAAGTGAGACATTGGTCTTGATAGAATATCAGAGTCCCAAAATTATTTTCACTTCCCCATAATGGAAGATAAGATGAAGTAGCAGAATAGAGAACAACCCTCGAAACACCATGTGTAGTCTCCCACAGACGAGCTGATAAATTCTGACCAGAGTTTGTAGACTCACTTATCAGTTCCATGTTGGTCTTGTTTGTAGTTTGATTACAGCATATTAATATCTATAATGGAGACATTGCAAACTATGCATGCCGCCAAAACATTTCTCCTAAAAAACGTGACAGAAGTTGTGTTAAATGAAAGTTAACGTGATTAAGACCTAACAAGACCAATCTCGGTTCATAATATTTTAAACATATAAGACTTTTTAATTGAATTTTGGACTTTTTATGACCCTGCAGAAACCCTGTGAAAACCCAAAGCTTCACACACGCTCACGCTTGCTGGATCAAAGTAATGTGTGGACTCTACACCATACTGACTAAACTAGCCAAAGAAATATCAAGTAAGTAAACAAAAGCAATTCTGAAATACCTGCATGCTGTCCAAGTGGTTCTGATAAGCATCAACACACACCCGTACAGAGATGTGAGAAAGAAATAAAGCATAATTTCACATGTGATCACTCATACACATCTTCAAAGCACATGACTCTTGAAATAACGGGCTGCGTTGACACTCGCGCATACATATCAACATATAAGTCAATTTAACAATATTGTAAAAAAAGAAAAATCTATGTGCTGAACCAAGTATTTATGTTTAATACAAAAAAATAGAGTTAAAAAAAAAAAGGAGCAGAAAGATTTAGGTACGAGGTCAAGACAAAAAAGCAGGACATGTCTCTAGGTCTACACAGGTCTGCCTCAGGGCTGACTAGTCCCTTAAACTCCAGCAGAAACCACATAAAGAGACAGTGAAGCCCTCTCACCCCCCAGAGCCCAGACGCTCACCTCTAACAGATGGACAGCGCCTTCATGTTCCTTTTTAGCCTCAACCTGAGCCTAGGAAACACAGGGTGCAGTGTTTCAGTTCACCTTCATTTATATTACAGTTTAGTTGCAGTTTATTACACCAATGAAAGGCCTGTGCAGACAAAACAGAAACATTCTCATTCATTGGTGCTCAAGGTGAAAATGGTTTAAAAGAAAGCCACCATCTCTGATCATTTAAACATTGAGAGTTTATTTCTTCTTCCCCATTATACACTTTATTTAAAATTTGCTTACAGTGACTTAATTTTAGCAGAAATGTTTTTTTTACTCAACCCCAACCAGCTAAAGATATAGTAGCTTTTTCTTTCACCATTCTTACCTTTAATAATTTATGCTTATTTAAGCCGATTTAACAGTGAGTTATGCAACATGAAACAATTCTGTGCATGCAGGAAAGAAGACATTTATCAGTTTACTACACTTCTGTGTGAAAACCATTTGCCTGAGAACATCTGAAGTAGGGGCCTGAAACTACTGTCCCAGGGGCCTCACCCGGCCATAAAAGAGTTGATGTTATATTTAAATGCTTTTTTTTTCTCATCTTGGTTTTTCCAAGTATAAAAGTCAAGCCATTTCCTAACAATGTTCCTCTCTGAGCTATAACTACGCCTATATAACTGAAAGTGGCTTTTATTTCACATTAAAGGACATAGTAGGCCTAACAGGAACTATGTTTATTCGATTTATGGCCGAGAGTTGAAGAGAGTTATTCCTTCAACAAATATCTCTTCTCAGAATCAGTTTTTTTTTAAGTGAGAGTTCACTTGACAACAGAGGAAAGAACAAACTCGCTTCAGGCCCTGAGGTTATTTGACTTTAAGACCCCTGATGTCCTGACACCGTAATCCCAGCTATGTCATTCTGCAACTAAACCAGAAGAATATTTACAGCTACAGTTTACCCAGTTGGCAGTTTATTAGGAACACCTGGCTAAAACTAATGCAGAGTATAATGTTCAGTTTGATGAGAGTACGGTTTACTATAGGACCGCTGTATTGGATGCTTTAGGTTTAGCTTAGGTGAACCTAATAAACTGCCAACAGTTTACTCACTGTAGATGCTCATTCAAACTGTGGAGGTGGATATTTCAGTGGTTATGAATGAGGCTCACAAACAAACAAACAAAAATATTTTTGTACAAAGGTTTCGAGTTTAGAGAAACATAAAAATGTATCAGAACATAACATAATACATGCCATTTTGTCTTATAGGAACCAGAAACATCTGTTCTGGAAAAAAAAACAAGCGTTCCACAAGAATATGGGAGCATCTGTGGACTTTTCATAAATCTACTTTGCAGGCAATTAATTTAGAAGAATGCAGAGAGCAGAGTGTCT
Source organism: Limanda limanda (assembly GCF_963576545.1). Classification (NCBI taxonomy): domain Eukaryota; kingdom Metazoa; phylum Chordata; class Actinopteri; order Pleuronectiformes; family Pleuronectidae; genus Limanda; species Limanda limanda. The sequence continues at coordinate 7,529,515 of NC_083640.1, read as the reverse complement.
GAGGGAAGATAAGGCAGTAATGAGCTTCTGCTAATGAGAGAAAAAAGCTGAGAACTGTGCCTATGAAAGGCTGACTGGGAAGGAAGTTAGAGCCACACTGCAGCAACAGCAACACTGGTGTACACACACAGTGTCTAGAGGAGGAGGCATTGGTGACAATTCCTATCACGTTCACACTATCAGCAATCTCGGCCCTTGCTAGGCTTGCTTTGACATTACAGTCAGCTCCAGTGCACAGAAGATGAAGACCAACCATAGATGGGCCGGCATTCGCTTTTTGTTCAAGTAAGCCTCCAAAAAGTGTCATATCTACTCTGCGTTTTGAATGCTGGATGTGGTCGCTCGTAACAAACAAGAGGAGTGCTCCTGAATTGTTGAGCACTCAGGGTTTGGAGAGTGATAGACAGATGAAGGATGGGGTTGAGAGGATTTGTTGGGAGCGCCACTGATGGAAATGTTCAGAGGAGTGAGTGCTATGGCCTTTCGAGTGCACTACTCTATGCTGTGCTCTCTATAATAAGGTATGAGTTGACGTTCACCTTTGTCCGACCACATGTGTTGCACCGGTGCCCGACAAAACGCTCTTTGCCCCATGACACAGACACAGGCTGGGCAAACAAGAGAGCCCGACCCTCTGGTGCTGTGCAGTGTGATGTTTCCTTACCTCCTGTAGAAGGTCAATCTCCTGCTGCTTTGCATTGAGTACAGCCAAGGCCTGCTCATGCTCCAATTCTAGCTGCTGCCTCCGCTCTGCAGCCTCTCGCATATGCTGTCCACAGGAGGTGCAGGGATGGAGAGACCAGGGGGAGGATTGTGGGGAGGGGGAGCATAGAGAGGGCTGCTGTTAGTGGAGCTAAAATCCAAACGGCACTGAGCCGACACAAAATGCAAAAAATCTCCAGTTGTCTACTCCACAGTCAGAGGCAACACAGGTGTCACATGTGCACACACATCACACACACGGAGGCTGAGTAACAGTGTACTGATCTGAAGTGATCCTCGGGAGAGATAATTTTTGCACAATGGTGCTCATGGATGAGGACTAGAGGTGCTTTGCTGTGTGAACAAAAAACACACTAACATCAATCCACAGTCAGGTTTGCTGCCCCCTTTAGGTAGTAACACAATACCTGTTAGAAGTCTAGTTATGAGGACTCTTTGAAAAGCGGTCCTCAGCGATGTTGCCTTTGTGTGATCAATACAGGGTTTAATGTTACATGAAAAGGGTGAGCAAACTCCATAGCGTGCTCACTTGTCTGTGGTCATCCACAACAACGGAAGAAGCCATACAATACAAGGGACTCTTCATAATACAATATGCCTGTGTCATCCAGTCACATCACTCCCACTATAAGTGAATATTTTTGCAACACTGTAAAGGTGAAAGAAGCAAATGACATTTATTCATGCCAGTAAGAAATTAAGGTCTAAGATAGGTAATGTCATCAAACTTGAAGGTGACATTATCATCGTGAAGGGTGACCCACTCTCTCTATCTCCTCTTCCTCCCCCTCCCGTCGTCACAAAGCCAAACTCTTTGTCCTGCCTCATGCAAAATTACATTCCACAGTGCCGTGGTCATATAGCCAGGTGACCATACGTAATGTCTAGTAAGCAGCCCACGGGTAAAAGGAGAGATAAGCACAGCCACTGAGGGTGACAGAAAGCATTCAGAATGGGACTGAACAGGACTGCTCCCTTACAAAAGGACATAGCAGTGATACCTTATAAATCTAGCAGGGGGGAGAGAGGACAGGCAGGAAAGGAAAGGTTGGGGCTGGTAGGACAACATGACAGGGTGCAAAAGGAAAGGAAAGAGGGGCAGACTGCTCCAAGCTTCTACTCTTTCACAGCTCCTGGTCAGAACTCCCAACACGACACTGGAAGGCAACAGACATGTCAGGGACATTAGACAGTATTGCAGAAGATAACCAGAAGGAGGCAGTGTAGCACAGGTAGGAGAAGGGGTACCGGTAAAGGGTTAGGCTGTGTAAAAACACCTGAATTAGGATCCCAGGATAGATGGACTACTAAAACTACCAATGCACACAGTGCTGACAGTGTCCTTGGAGCAAGCTTCCTCACCTTGAGCACCTGCTCTAGGTTCTCCAGTTTGCCTTGGAGCTGGTTCCTCTCCCACAGGGCTAAATCTCTCTCCTGCGTCACAGCACCAAGGGTCTCTTTGAGCTGGGCATACTCAGACTTCCCCTGTGCAGACACAACAAGCAAGGAGCAGAGGGGCTGAGTTTGAGTGACAGAGAGCAGAGATGCATTAAAGTTTGTTTTCAGAAGTTCAAACCAGGTTGTTAATACATTTTTGTATTTGGTTTCCAAACCATCAGGAACTGATTTTTAGACTTTTTAGGTGTAGTGGTTGTTGTCGGATAAAATGATCATCTGATGACATCAATAAAAATATAGGTATAGAAAATTAACAAATGTATGGATATTGTGCACATTTACACCTATTTTTTAATTGATAAGAACAAAAATACCAGAGTACCTGTAAGTATGGCTCATGGTGTCATCACCATATCTTGTCAGGCAATATTGTAAATATAAATGTACTTAAAGAGCTTTAAATTAAATGCATAGCTGCAGACACTAGTAGCTTTCAAAGTAGTAAAATGACAAATTTCAAAATTTCAATTCTTACTTCTTGAATCAGATTCTTTAAAAAAAAAAATGAAAAATAAAGTTGTCATTTTACGAATCATATAGTCAGCTGTCTATGTCCTGTTTATATGGCAGAAATGACAATACAACTGTATTTTGGCTTCTGTTGTTTTAAATTAAAGAGGCTCATATTAATCGGTGACAGTTGCAGGGTATTCCTTTCTAAGGAAGAGAAACACCACAACATCCTCTATCCACTGACTACAGAGCCAAAGCAGTGCATCTATGATACAATGTCAACAACAACTGAAGATACTATTCTGTATAAAAGTAGAGCTGTTACTTTGGATTGAATAATATTTAAGAGCTGTTGCTATTTTTCTGGTATTGAAGTGCTAATTTTACACACATGAAACTTTAAAGAAAGATTAGTTTTAATGCCACTCAACCTATTCAAAGCATTCAAAACAGGCAGAAATTGTTAAAGGTCGGATGTTGGAACTGGCTGGTTTCTGTGATAAAATCCTTTAAATACAATTAAAAGGAAAGAGTAATTCACAGATTCCAATGGCTGCAAACCAAACCATTAATACATTATTAATGCTATATTTTTAACTAAGAACTACGCTTTTAACTGAGTGAAACAATCACATTGTATTAACACTGTACATCAATTCAACACCAACGAGGTCGATACTGAGAGAACACTAAATGATAAATGTTTCTATTTCCATTTCTACATTCACTTTATACTCTACACCAGTTGTATTACTCTTAACATTTTTGAGCTCAGCTTTTAAGGCCTCTAACCAGCAGAGAGACGACTGGTTCCTGCAGCTGTAATGGTGTGAAACCCCTTCATCGGAGCTGCTATGAATGACTAATGATTCCTCCAGGAGGGCGTTTCAAACACCAACAGAGCAAAACCCAAACGGAAACTTGTTTGTGAATCCACCGTCCAGTCCACCCCCTAGTAAAACATATCCTCACGGGTAGGACTATATTATAAATATATAACTATATTGGATTCAGCAGAAGCAGGTCGAAGTCTATTATGGGAAGAAGGAGGTGCCATTTGCCGCCCCACCTAGTTCATTCAGATACGATAAGGATCAGAACACGGGAGGTATAAGCGAGGGCTAATATCCGCACTGCCCTGCAGAGTGCTGCTCTCATATCCGACAGTGTGATAGCTGCTCCGAGAGCCACCCCAGTCCTGATAAAACATCAATAACCAGTATTTCACCCGTCTTCAACCCCGTAAGCGACCACCTGCCAATCAGCTCCTTCAGGAAATTGCCTTCCTGTCCACAGAGAGGCCCTGTGCTCTGTGTTTGTTGATCTATTTTGACTTTGTTATCAGCCCTGCAGACCTTTGAGGTCTTGAGCCTTGAAGGAAAGTGAGGAGGTTTTAATTGAATTGCTTATTTCTTGCATTGATATGTAAAAGTGGAAAAACAGATCAATTTTTTATCCAGCATTGTTATAGTATGAAAGAGTCATCTGATAGAGTGTTACGTAGGACCAGAGAGGCTGTGGTCTATGAGGACCCAACATTGAGACTCTACAACCACATTAGGAGCTCTGTGAGGCTTTAGTCCGATGCTTTGTGAAAAAGGCTAATTATTCTTATGCTTAAAATGCCAATGCTAACAACACCCGGTATGAAGTGCTAATTAGCACCAAAAAGGCGGGTGGGAATCTCATTAACTCTGCCTTGGAGGTATGTTTTCACCCCTGTCCATTTGTTGGTTGGTTGGTTGATTGCTTTGTTTGGCTTCAGGATTATGACACAACTAGACAATGGATTTCCTCACAACTTGATGAAAGGGTGGGATACTGGCCAAGACAGTATCCCACCCTTTTTGGAACAGATCTGGACATAGGTGGAGTTGTACGAATTTCTTTTTTTTTCAACATGGAGGCTTGATTGAATTTGAGGGGACCGTTGGGCCTTCTGCTCTCCTGGTTGCTAATCTATAGGTACCTGGTCATTTACCAAAGTACTGAAGAAACCAATATTTTCTTATTATGGACTATTAAGAGAGTTATCCAACAAAGTACAAGTCACAGAGCTGGTGACAATGAGTGTCTGTACACAATTCAATGGCAATAATTACATGGATATTTTGGTCTACACCTAAAAACATGATTTTCTTTATTTTCTGGTGTGACAGCATACTCTTCTGTAGCATTGCGATGTTAAAAAGCGAGGCCATTTAGCCTCTTACCTTCTCATTCCCAGATGCCTTGGGGCTGCTGTTGAACAACTGGAGGTTCAAGTGCTTGTTCTCCTGAAGGAAATCTTGAAGCTCATTCTCCTGAGATGAAAAAAGAAAACAGTGTTGAGCGCCCAAGATGTCGCCATGATTAGACCAGAGCACAGCAATCAAACCCAGCATTTAGTTAGTGATAGCTCATGCATTATTTATCAGAGGAGGCTGCGCAAGGTTTTCTGGTATGTTCTAGAAAGCGTGACTTAAAGAAGCTTCCATCATACAACAGAACAATATGTTATTATAATATAAGCTTTTATCTCAATGTCTCTAACATACTGTAACAGATGTAATGAATTGTTTTCCTGTGAGTGGTTGTTAACCAAACATGTATTCTGATACCATCTTAACCAAACACACACACAAAGAGCCTCCTCTCTCCACTGTTTTCAACAAAGTGTGTACAGATGGGAGTAAAAAAATCCTTTCATTGCAGAGGAGGAAAATTTAATTACATTCAATCAACAGTCACGAGGCGTGCCATGGATGCAATTTGCAGTGTCAACTGGAGAGCTCTCTGAGACATGCAATTCACAGCAGCCACAGCCGCATGTAGGCCAAGTGTTGTGCTTGTCAGGAGCTAAGAAACCTACCGGCTCATGCATGATACATTTACAGTAAATACAGTGCTTCTTAATGGCTAGAAAGGGCGTGCCTGCTCCTGCTCCCTTATGTTTTACTTATGAAGGATGGATACAGAGGGCAAATGAAGACAGGAGTAAACAGAAAAACTAGCATGCAAGCGTAGACATGTTAACAGGCTAGATATGTTAAGCCATTTCCTTTGCTGCAGAGATGCTCAAAACGCATTACAACTCAGTTCCTTGGCTAATGCACGAAATGAAATAGGTGCTGGTCATGACTGCTGAATTCACGTAGCTGCTTCAGTTTTAGGGGCCTTTGCTTTCTGTCTCACTGTTACACTGACATGGTATCCAGGGAATAGAACAGAGACATTGTTGGAGTGATCAGGAACATCTCTGCTTTTACTCTTATGAAAGGTCAAAATGCAAATAAGTAAATGATAACTACATAATACTTATTTAACTGCAATGAATATGTTTTCTGACAAACATTCAGACCTTTGTTCAGGACCATGAATTGTAATACAAATAAGAGAAACCCACTAAAATTATAAAATTTCTACAGGACAGTTACACGTATTATAAATGATTCTGGCCTGTACTTATATTTTTGGGCATATGAAAGTATTTATTCAATTTATTAATTATATATACATTAACAATTCACATTACATTTTAATCAAATATTTGTATAAATATGAGATAGAATTTGTATTTAATTTTGAAAGATATTAATATTACATTAAATTAATCAAACATACAATATGTCCCTTTGGCTGCTAGGAGTCCAGATCTAGTTTGATGACATGGGGAAGCAGCGTGGGATCATGGGAATTGTTGTCTTCACAGCCACTGAGGTGATGAGGTAATGTACTAATGTTTTATTCACATTATGTAGCAAACAGCTAAGAATAATTGTGATCAAACTAATTCAAACAATTGAAGGAAAACAACAACAGACTGTCTTACTGGTTGATAATGACTTTTTCCTTCGTTATGTCATCTGCCCCGGAAGTTATAGCAGAGAAGAGATGGGCAAATAGCGGGTTTGATGCAATTAGGACCCTAAAATGAAATTTCCTATTAACTTGAATAAAATTGTGGATTTTTCTGGGTTTGAACTTTGTTGTAAATATTTTTGGTACATAAGTCAGCCAAATATATAACATAGTTGGTTTTAGACATTATATTTAATAATTGTTATATATTTGAATACATTGCAATTTTAATTGAACTTGAATTTAAATCATGTCATCATGTCTTTTAATAAATATAAAATATCCATTTATTTAAATTAAAATATAATATCATGCTATCTATGTTTTAATGTCTGTATTTTAGAAGATTATGAAATGCACAAAGGCATGTTTTATGTATCATGTATGACGTGATATATCCATATTTGCTCAAATATTCTCCTGCTACTACTACTACTACTTTTCCATTCCCCTACTGCTACTACTCACTCCATCTAATAATAATGATGATAATAAATTCTGACATGGACATGAACTGTACCAACGAAATGCACACGATAGAGGAGAAATACTGTGAAGGACAGACAGCAATAAGTAAACAACAGCCTGGAGACAGCAGCAAAGTCACAACTGAGATCTGCTGTTTGTTACATTAATCTAATTTCACTCACATTAAAAAAAAAACATATCGGCATTTCACCCTGTATCAAGTGTGTCCAGTCAATTTTAATGCTTCCCGTACAAGCGCTAGATTGCACTGGCATTCCTATTCATATCCATTGATTCTGCAGTTAAGAGTTGGTGTGGGCTGCCTGAGCCTCCAGGTGTTCGGTCTGAAGGACAAACGGTTACTGGAAAAAGAAAAAAACAGAGCTCACATTTAACAGTATGAACACTGATGTGAGAAACGGTCGGGAAATTCTTCAAGCTTGTATTTGTTTTAAGCATTTTAACATGAATGCCTTCCCATCTAAAATCCTTTTTGGAATTTGGATGTGACGGTGGTGCAAATCAAATTGTCTTGAACACAGAATCAGCTGTTTCTTTGTCCTTCGTTGTCGACGTTTTTACGCTTTAAAAAGATCATTTTTACGCCATAATCCTTTGGCAAGACACATGTGTATGGAGAGCCCAGTGATGGAGGGAGAACTCCAGGCAGAACGCACTATGACCTACATTGAGCTGCCTCCGACATTATTCAGCTGAGATTTTCTGCTGACGTGAGATCTGCTCTTTGAGATTCGCTTTGAGTACCCAGACCAATGTGCACTTGAAATGGACACAACATAAATTAATAGATTTGTGATACTTTATAGAATAGATAATAAAAAATACATACAACCTATTACAAACTTATTTCATTTATTGCAATATAATATTTGAATAATTTTCATTTTACAAAAATACTATGTATTGAGTAGTTCAAATCACATGATTCATTCTTGACAAGCCAGGATAGTTGTCAGTCTTATTGGGAGGACTACAGTGGCAGACGTGTGTTTTGTCCAGCCATTTAAGACTGGATCAAATCAAACATTTTATTCACTCACTTCATGTTCTGTAGATTCAGTTAGCATAAGCAGCATCAATTGCTTGTTTAGTGTGACACAACTGATCATCTAAACCCTTTCAGATTGGTTCTTATTTCTGTAAAATGATCACAATTTTAAACATGTAGAGAGGTGGGGACATTTCTCGATTCTAAGATGCATCGCGATGCGTGTTTGGACGACTCGACATAGATGCAGTAACAGGATATAACCGCTTCATGTTTTTTACGCTACATAAATAGTTTTTATTGATGTCCCACCACTGCATAAGTAAAACCAGCACTGCTTCAGAATGAGGACAGACGTACATTAAAGGTCTGGTCTTCTTTTACCTTGTCAGCGTCTCCTGTGTGGGTGTGCTTCCTCCACCGCTGACCTGCGCTCACTTTACACATTAACAATAAACACCGACACTAATCAGAAGTTATTAGAACCTCAACAGTAGTGGCGTTCGCGTTTAGGAGGCACGTATCTCACGTATTAAAGTGCGCACATAGTTCATCTGCTACACACAATACAAGACCCACACAGCCGAGACATCAGGGTTAAAGTGACCGGAACAAACCGGATTCATGATCCGACACCATCGATTAATAACTAAATACATGTGGTTATCAGTTTTTGTCAGCGACAGAGAAGGGCACAGACACAGGTCGCAGACAGGAGAGAAGTTCCCGCAGATTATCAAACAATGCAGTTTTTCCCCCCAATATTTTTGCAGAGGAAGCAACGCCCAGTTTATCAAGGAACATAAATATAAATTCAGCAGGTTTCTATAAAGATCAGCTCTAAGTGTGAGTGATTAGAAAAAAGGAGATGAGCAGAATCTTTCGTTGACTGGCGGAGTAATGCGCCTCAATGCTGCCTAGGGGGGGCCAGGGGGGGGGCATCCTGATACGGTAAAGGCTAAAGATGCAGCTCACAAGTCTAATCTGAATCAATGTCAAATCAGTGTGGAGAGCACTGGCACTGTTATAGACTGACTGTTGTAGTTTTGAATTGAAAACCTTGTTTTGTAAAAGTCTTAAATACTTAATTGAAGCACAAATCATGAGGCTAGTGAAGATGCACCTCATGCAAATCATGTACATAAAAAAAATTATTTGATGTATCCATAATCGTTTCATCATTGAATCGTAGCCCACTGAATAGGAATCATATCAAATTGAGCCTGGAGACTCCCACCCCTACCAGGTCGCCAACAGACAGAGACGAACAACCACCCACAGTCACATTCAATTCTATTGTGGTCGTGCACACCTTTAACACCACAAACCAGAATTCTTCTTCAGCACAGCTCTCTCTGGTTTATATGAATAAACAAATCAGTAAGTGCAAAGCCAGGTAGCCTTTACAAGACAACTACATGTCTGAATTGACTGCACTATGTAAAATGGAAAAAAATAAATACATAGATACATTTAAAACAGAGAAAGGGAAGTCTATCCTGCAATTGATTTCTCACAGTTCCTGCTTTAGGCACATATAATGCACGCCATGTTGTCTAAACAACAAGAGCTGCCAATCACGCCTTCGACAGAAGGTGTTTGTGTTTACAAACAGCACAAAATGAAAGCAGACGACCACAGAGGCAGACATTTCACTACGGCTATTGAGCTATATTTGAGACCACAGCTCCTCGGTCTAATCCTCGGACTTATTGAGTCTTCCTCCTGTCTGCCTCAGTATTGATGTTCGATTAGCACGGTTACATATTTGAGTGACACTGGCACCACTGGTGCTTGTTACCATGGTAACATGCCTTAAATACTGGAGGCATTCTCTGCTAATTTTATACACCTGACATTCACGAAGGTGGAGGTGCCAGATGGCTATGCCAGTGTTTACTGTCGCACACACTCAGTCAGACTACACGTTGATATACAAGACAGCTGAACTGAGGCAACGTGGCATTAATACCAGTTAGAATTTCTGAAAAATCTACGTATTTCCCTGTATAATGAGTAGATGACAGTGTTTGGTAGGGTGACTATTAAAAATCCACCCGCAGAGCGACCGAGTTGCCAACAGCTGCATCTAATTATGTGCACTCTTATGAGAAGGAGAAAAACAGGAGAGAGAGGTGAGACAGTCATGACCAAACAGGGAGTGACGTTACTGTCAACTTGCTGTCCCCTTACAAAAGCCTACATTGGTCTTGTCTGTGTTTGCGTCTCTGTTCTCAGAGCTCGGTGCGGAGGAGATAAGAACTGTGCTACAGTCTGTGGAGACCTTCCTCCCATTTTTGCTCGCCATTTGGGGACAGTGTTTCCTTTGGGCCACGTCCCTCGGACTCAGCAGGCTGACAATGGGTGAGGAGGGGAGCACTGCTGTGGGCAGGGAACGTGAGAGGAGGACAGTAAACAGTCCTAATGGAGTGTAAATTTGGAGCAGCTCATCTGAAGAAGACGTCTTAGGGGCATGAGGGAATGTATTCAAATGGTCTATGACCAACCACTGCCATTTAAATTACTGCTGAGTCCCTACAGCTCCTGCCTTTAAAAAAAAATCATCGTAAAAATCTCACTCCAAGTCATCTGCACTATTCTGTGCCTACTTCTGATTTTACAGGTTAAACACATTACCCAGTAACTGAGATAGAAGCAATGTTGGAACTTTTTGCCTTGAAGATACTGGTGTTTAAATTAACCAAACAACTCGGCTGTACTTTTTGATGATTAGTAGAAGAAAATGTTCTAATTGTCCCTGTAAAGTAATGTTACATCAGTAATTGTCAACTTTAAGATATGTAATGACTATTAATCTCTCATATATTCCTCAAAAAATCTCTCAAAGTGGAAATCAGTAGAAGTTAAACCATTTGTGGATAATAAAGTTTTTAGCGGCTTGTTGTACATCTTATTTATCAGAAACCTACTGACATAATTCATACAAGTCATGTTAGTCAACTTTTCCTTGAATGCCAGTGAGAACCAAGTGTTGCTGCCGTTGCGACTCCCTCTCCCCCAGGCTCTAGTGGAGGTGCTAGCGAGGTGCTACTAGGGCTAGCTGAAGATGACACACTCGGGATCGGAGTCTCCAGGACATTAAACACTGTCCAGTCTTTCAGATCGACGCCGTGCTGCCTTAAATGTTTGGTGAGCTGCGATGTGCAACCTTACTGATGACGTGTCAGGGTTTCCACGACGACAACTGATGGTGTAACAGCTTATAAAGTGCTGTCCCAAATCATAAGGGAAGATTTCGACCACTACCCCTAGTAACTCCTTTCAAGTGGCAAGATAACCATAAAAAACAATGGTGTGTGCTATGTTTTGCTATGGTGTATTTTTATGGTCTTTTATGCTTCAAGGAAACAAACAAACAAAAAGAAAACTAATCAAAAGACTTCAACAGCACCACTAATGGTGAAAATCTCATTAGGGCACTTAGTTTGTCAGTCTACAGTTCTGATAATTAACACATGCAAATTTGTTTCTTATCAGCAGATTCTCTTAATCTTTTACTTTTTGGCCTCTGTCAAGGCCTCTTCAGCTGACAGAGTGACATTTCTAGGGCATTATGAAAAAAAAATCACTCAAGAGGCTCAAAACAACATATGTAAATAAAAGACTTGTGTAGCATATCTCTGACCTTTTACAGCAGTGACCATAGCCTGAACTAGAATTTCCATCTTGCAGTTGTTTGCCTCTGCTAATCAATTAAGTTGCCTGAAATATAGTAACAATCTTTTAGGCAGTTGAATAATGACCATAAAAGTTTTTGTAGTGAACATTGTTGAAGTCTCAGTGAAGTTGTACTTTGACCTTTTAGACATAAAATATTGCCACTTCATCTTGTTATTCTAGCAAGTATTTGGGCTCAATTGTAATAATTAGCACATTCATTTTTATGTTATGGCCGAAATTGTGTTTTGTGTGGTCACAGTGACCTTGACCTTCGACCACCATATTCTAATGATCTCATCCTTCAGTCTAAATTGAGTGCCATATTCTTTTCCTTCAAGCATTTGTTCGAAAATTTTGACATGAATGACATGAGTCAAAGAGACCTTGACCTTTGATCACTCAAATAAGTTCATATTTGAGTCCAAGTGAACGTTTGTGCCAAATTTGTAATAAAAATCCACTCAAGGTGTTTCTGAGATATTGCATTGATTGGAATGTGACAAACAGATGGAGGGTTGGAAACCTCGAAAACATAATGCCTCTGTAGCAATGGCTCAACAAACACTCACACAATCCTGTTTGCTGATGTAATTATAGCTCCATAAACTAATGTTTATACAAAATAGAATAATATAGTCAATCTAAAGATACCACTAGTAATGCACACATTTGTTCATAACACCGGAGTCTGTATTTCCCGTGATGGTGCATGATCACATAGAGAATATAATTACTGTAGCGAGGCCTCTCTCTCATTCTCAGACGTATTTCCAACGCAAACAAAACGCAACCCACAGACACTGCAACTTAACTGGTCCCGTTTTTCAATTTCAGTCATCAACGCCTACACCAAGCTTTCATTACAGTGGCCCGCCACTCATTTTCACAGGGGACATTTGTTTGTGATGATAGCAGGCGAGGCTCTCAGGTACAAATCAAATTTAGCCTCTGTCCTTTCACTCAGAGGCCAAGGTGTTGTATATTTTTGGAGCACTTACCAAAGTCTGACATGTTTGATTTTTCTTCTTCACCTCTGCTTCAAGTGCTTCACACTCCTTCTTTCTGGTGCTGATCTCAGTCTCCTGGGGAGAGAGAAAAAGCAGAGAACGGCTGCTATGGTTTGTCAGGAACAGAAGCTTCCCGAGAGAACTAGACAGAGAGAAAGAGAGAGAGGGTGCAGGAGCATTTCATTATTCAGCAGTATTTAGGTGTGCATGTCTGTGATCGGGTGTTTGTACGTGTGCAACAGAGACATGGAGAGAGATTTCCAGAGATAATAGATGTTATAAAATGTGTTTGTTGCAGGAAAATAGACTAATAGAGTAAGGTACAGATGAGTAAGGGTGTGGTCCAACAGAAATAATGTTATGAAAAAGATCAAACTAAAGCTTGTTAAAAAGCCTTTATTCTTTACTGACCGAGTCAGAATTTGTAATTATTAAAACTAACAGAAACAAACGCACTGCAACATTCGTAGCTCTGTGAGATTGTACATAAGGACAGAGGTGATTCGACTTAAATTCTTACATCATGTTGCGGAGACAAATCCTCACTGTGGGTGAACATAGTGTTCAGCAGTGCTGGAGCCAGGTTGGACTCCTCCTCTAACCTGCCAGGCTATATAAAGCACCTGTGAGCCTCTCTGCTATTGTCCTGCCATGGTTGTGGCTGCTAGTTATACTGGCATGGGGCTGTAGTGACTCCCTATCCTGCCAGGCTCCTTTTCTGTGGCTTGCACACTAAATTGACTGCTTCCATTACAGCCTGCATGTGCCCTGTTGTCCTGGCTGTGAGAAACACCATTGGTGTCCAGAGAAGGACCTTGAAACTGCAGATCCTGGGGTGCCAGTCCCTCCCCCAGATGGTGGTGTTGTGGAAACCAAATTAACTGATTTAGTGCCCCCACCACACTTAGCTTGCTAACTTGCTCACAATGTCTACGGTAACAAGTTGATTATCAAATGTCATGTTTACCATAGCATGCTTATGTATGTTAAGTCAGGATTAAACTAATTATTATTAAGGGAATTTCGTTAGTGTATTTACCAAAACCTTATTTGATAAAATTGCAATGATTGTGGCTAAACATGTCTTTCCTTTATGTGCTCTTATTTCAAATTTCTTATTCACATACAGTTGTTGGGTTCAAAAACTTTTTTCACGGCACAAAACATGTTTTATTACAATTGTTACAGTGGCTCTGTTCAAAGCTTTGCTAGTTGGGCAGCATCCACAATAGCAGATTCCTAATTAATATTAGTAGTTTCAGACCTCAAGTTGCTTCGGTCCTTGTTTTGTTTTTCAAGTACCTCAAGAAATGTATAAGCTAGTAAGCATGGATGTAAACAATGCAGGATTTATGAACACAACTTTAGTTTGTGTTCAAGAAAACTCCAAAACTCCAAAATGCACCTTTAGCTACATATATGCTTCCTCTGCTGTAACATTTCAAAAAGCTGACTTTCTAAAATGTCTATTCTGTATCCCATGTTAATTATTTGTCAACCCATTATGTTTGGATATGCACAATATGTTTTCCATCATTTTGTGAGGCGACATCAGTACCTAGCTGACTAATTCCTGAGGGTGTTAAATTGAAGTCTCTAAACACCTCACAAAACTTTGAAGGTTTACATCAAGAAGCCTTCAACTGAGGTGAAAACTGAATGAGATGTTGTGATGAACAGATATGATTATTTGTGTCCCTATAGGGAAATTGGTTTGCAGCATAATCACAGGCCATTTTCCACACACCAGCATAACAAACACTTACACTAAAACTTTAGCAGCTCTGGATTGACAGAAGTAGACATTTGGTCCACACTTGCAGGACTTATTTATTTATGTGCATAAAACTTTGCAGCTTGAGGAACATCTTTTATCTATTTTTGTAAACAGACAGGGGCAATAACAAGATGGGAGCAGTTTAAATGAGGAGGCAAGAGGATGCCTCTCATCACCCAAGGTTCTTGCCCTATTCTAATTTCATGATTAAACTCCCAAAATCTGTTTAAAAACCTGCAAAACTTGGTCTTTTGAAAAAAAATTCAGATTTTTACAAACTGTGCTGTGGACTTCTGAATGGAATGCAGCCTTTGATATATATATATATATATATCTCTATATATATATATATATCACAAATCTATCGTCATTGCGATATCATCGTGAGCGATAGACTTATCGCAATAAACAGCAAAAACAGCGGTAAATGGTGTTCCATGCGCCACGCTCTGCATGTCAATATATTTAGCCAAAAGACAATTCAGATCATTGACGGGTTTTTCTGTCAGTGAACAAGAGAATATGAAGAGAATAGAGAGATTTGACGGAGCGACGCAGCCTCGTCAAATCTTGCTCAACCTCCTCCGACTAAATTCTCCTGTGGAAACTTCTAGTGATCATGTTTGTCCCTGGTCAGATTCATCAATATGAGTGGTTGATTATATAAAAGAATTGTGAAGCTTATTAATGATCTGAGAACCTGAGGGAAGTAACAGCTCGCACATGCACACACAGACTCTGCTATTGTGTGTGTGTGTGTGTGTGTGTGTGTGTGTGTGTGTGTGTGTGTGTGTGTGTGTATTTCTCTCTCTCTCTCCTTCAGCTGAAATCTCATGACTCGCTACAGTTTAAAATGTATTTGTGTGCTGCCACATTATCAACACTGATCATCACATAATGATCGATACTTATGTAGAGCGTGAGTTAAATCTCTATTCAGAGCAGCGCGCACATTCATCAGCCATCAGGCTCACTCTTTTCCTTTCTCTCTCTTCGTTCTTTCTACCCCACAAACAAAAAAGGGGGATCGGACACATGTGTAAACTCAGTCTGAGTAAATGTTTGTAGAGCTGGAGGAGAGAGCGTCACACTCGGTTTGGTTTGACACAGTTGGAGCGGAGCACAGCGCGAATGACAGAGACACAAGACAGGATGTAAATTACTGACAGAAAAAACTTTTCACGGTCCAAACAAGGATAACAAGAATCCAAATTAACACTGTAAGTGGACATAGTGGAGCTTTGCATGGCTCCCTGGTGTCTGCCCCTGACTTGGTGGCACTGCGGCCGGGTTATGTGTCTTCTCCTTGCTGTGGAGCTGTCCATGATCTCTGCGTCCATAGCCAGGGACTGCTCATGTTTATTTATCATCATCACAATATTAAACAACGTTCTCGCATATCGCATGTTTTCCTTATATCGTGCAGCCAAAATCGAAATGAACAAATAGATAAGTTGAAGAGATCAAACAAAGATAAATATGTTTGCATGTGTTGGAGAATGCCTTCTTTGGTCATTTGTAATAAGGTTCCCTCAATGCTTCGCTGACAACTAATATTCTGAACTGATGTTTCCTCACTGTCTGAACTGCATGTAATGCTTCCATCAAGCAGCCACTTAACTGAGCTGCTAGCTGAATGCTGAGTTAGCTGGAATTACAATGAACAGAATAAATTCAGTTTTCTTCACAATGTAGGATTAGAGCCAATACATGACTAAAGTCTGCCACAGTTTCCAGGGAGAATAACTTGTTTAGTCTATCAGCGCTGTTCAGAGAACTCATCACTGCTGGCTTCTCAGTAGGAGGAGACAGCTAGGAGTGGGATTCCCCCATCAAAGAAGCCTGTGTTCAGTCCTCCTGCACATATCTGGGACCTCACTTTAATCTGGACATAACACAGGTAATGAAATCGGTAGTGAGAGGTAAACCCAGCAGAGAGTGCACATCTTCCTTGTGTGCATTCACTTAATGCATAGCCAGCTATTGCACTGCTATTACAGTAAAGCAAAATACATGAAAGTGTTACATCACATACCAGATCCTGTGTTTATCAGCAGACTGAGCTTTCTATCAGTGTATGAAGAACATCCGTCTATGGACGGGAGTGAAAGTGCAGCTGAATGTTCCAAGATTAGGGTATAGAATTAAATGGCTTAATCTGTGTCACACACTCACACATGAACGCACGCACGCACACACACTAGCATGGCACCATGTGTCCCTGAACAAAACTAAAATAAGCACCAGCGGAGCCACCAGAGGCCCACAACGCACAATATACCCTTCATCAACGTGCACTTCATCAAAGCCAGCCCAGCGCTCACAGCTTGGTTTGACTTTGAAAATAGATCAAAATCCATTTAAATGGAAAATGCTTCTCTTTGCTACATCTGCTGATTCACCTCTTTACCAGCACCAGTGCCAACAATATTTAACAAAACAGTGAGCAATAAGTTCAGCGAACAGGAGGAGCAGAAGGAGGAGGAACAAGCTTTGACCCTTTCATGATCTGTGACCTTGTGGTGTTTTACCTCAGGCATGTGACAGTTGGTAGGAATAAATCGTTGACCCTTTATCTGTCGGAGCTGGTCCACCAATGATCCTGCTCAACTGCATTCACAATGTGTGCATATGCTCTACTATTTCTATCCGGTCAAGGAATTAAACCCTCACAGAGACACAAAGATATTGAAAACAAATGTTCTCAGAAAAGAGGATTTCACGATGAAGAGGTTTTCAAATGTTTTTGTATGTTTGGGATTTGTTTAAATGTATTGTAAGCGTTATGGTTGAAAGTAAAATGGATAAGGTTAGGCTTTGTAAACGTTTCACAAAACATGACATTCAACAACCAAAAGCCAGTAAAACAAGACATGTTTGTGCTCAGGATCTCCACAAAAAAATAAGGACATTTACTGTGACATCAATGAGAGATGATTCATTTTCTTATTCAT
Organism: Limanda limanda; assembly: GCF_963576545.1. NCBI lineage: Eukaryota > Metazoa > Chordata > Actinopteri > Pleuronectiformes > Pleuronectidae > Limanda > Limanda limanda. The sequence continues at coordinate 7,512,145 of NC_083640.1, read as the reverse complement.
CAGGGAGTAATAATAACTACCGTGGGTGTTAATGGACTTTCTAAGTTTCACTTTCTAAGTGCATTAAGACATACTAAAACCCCACCGTTCTTATTCCCTATATTTTTAAAACCAAGAAAATGTATTAAATATAAAATACAAAAAGGGTAAAAGTATGGAACAAGTTCCAAAAAGTATGCATAAGCACAATATAGACTCACAGCCTCTGCACACAGCTTTCCATCTCCCATGTGGGCTGGTATCTAATGTGTGCAGTTTTCTGAACCAGACGGCTATGACATTGCACTGACATACACGATGAATGTTTCAACCAAACATTTGCACACACACACACACACACACACACACACACACACACACACACACACACACACACACACACACACACACACACACACACACACACACACACACACACACACACACACACACACACACACACACACACACACACACACACACACACACACACACACACACACACACACACACACGGCTTGTTCCCAGGACCATTTGTTTGGAGCATATTTGCCAATGTTCAATTAAAAATCCCCCTCTGATAAAAGATTCAAACGGCTGCCATTGTGAGTAATGAGCTCCTGTTTAAGTGAAGACGCTTTTACTACACAGCAGATGAAGACAGATGAGGTAGACTATCCCCGTAGGCTGGATCTAGCATTCGTGCCTCAGTGGCACTAATGCAAATGCATGCACAAGAAAGGTGCAACCACAGCGCCTCTTTCACGGCTGTGCAGTTAAGGCAGTTTTCATGGTGAACTACCATTTGGTGATTTTGTCAGACGGTAGTACATCTTTGAAAAGGCAATGGCACCTTTTATTTTTCATGTGAGAGAGTAGTGCAAGATGACAATGCTATGTTTTGGCCTTTAGATGGGATCCAGATTCATGATCAGAAAATCTTTATTTAATTAGTGATGTACTTATCGAAAATACGATAAGTCCATCAGGGGAATTAACTTAGCCTTTTATCAAACTCATTAATCATTAATCATCAAGCATAATACCAAACATTTTCAGGTTCCACCTGCTGCTTTTCATTTTATTCCTATCAAATATAAGTGGGTTTGGGTTACACCTTAGGATCTAGGTTACTATTATAATTTGTTGTTAATTGAAAACATTTTATAGACAAAATGGTAAGCACTCTAATATCAAATTAATGAATAATGAAAATAATAATCATTTCAGCACATGTGTCTCTATCTTTCTAAAGAGTGAGTAGTTTTTAGTGTAATCCACTGAATACTAATGGCTATATAATATTGCCCACATCGCTTGGGCTGTAAAGAAATACTCATTCTAACAAAAACTACAGACAGTATTTTAAATAAATTTAAATATTTACAGTCTTTACATCTAATTATAATTAACAATACTAGAACTACAGCAAACAAGAGGTCAACAAAAGTAGATAACAAGACAAACAGTGCTGTCTCTGTTTTCAGCACCATGGAGAGCTCCCCTGAGCTCATACACCAGTAGCATATGGTGTATACATGTACAGTTTACCTCTACTGGTTCTGTTGCTTCTGGCTCTCTCCTGTGTATTCAGTGCACACAGGTATCTTGATGAAATGAGGTCCACATACTACACCATTACTTCTGCACTGACTAATTAACACAGGAGGCTTTCCCCATCCTATTCTCAGCGTTCAGTCTTCTGATCTTTTGTAGTTGGGAAAGCTCTGTGTATAATCTCTGGTGAGCAGGGGTAACCTCATTACTCCCTCTCTCATTTCTTCTCTCTCTCTAGCTCTCATCCCTTGTTGCGTTGAATATGCATGATGCGTAATGATGGGTAATAATCCTGCCAATGGCAGAGCAAAAAAAAAGTTTTCTACCAGGGGGCGATTCTATGCAAACAGCAGAAATCTGATGGAGATATCAAATATAGACAGACATCCACAGGAGTACAACTTGCCTTGGGATTAGTTTTTTTTTTTTACAGCAGTTTCCGTTCTTGTTGCAAAATCTTTTAAGTTAACTTCACATCTAATTATGACATAGAATTTGAATCCTCAAAAAATATGCAGGCACACAGTGTGCTGCAACTCAGCTGAGCTACATTGTAATAAAACTGATGGACACCAAGAGAAAAAAAATACCTTTTTGCCGTGAGTGGTTACACTCAGAAAAAAAATAGTACATCACCTCTATCTGTGGCACATGCTGGAGCTGTACAGCTAATTTGTTGCCTCTCAAAATGTCAGCTGTTATCCCTGAGACGCATTTATTCTTCTGAGAGACTTCTTACTATTGTGTCTTTGTTTCTTGTAGCTAAAAGAAAAGCCTTTAACAAGCCTGAGGGAAAGACTAGAGATGCTGAGTGTTAACAAGCCACTGTGCTGTCAAGGTCTTGAAGAGAGGATTCCCTACTGTTACACAACACCCATGAAGCACATTTAGTATATGTAGTATAACATGTAGTATATGAGTATACTGCAGATTCTCAAGGCTCCGACCCACAGTAATCTAGTCCGGCAGAGAAAGCACTCGTGGTTTCAAATCATTTAAAATGGCAGAGTAAGTTACATAACCTCTACTGCTTAAGTCTGTATGCTTAGGCACAGATGCTTGCACTCCACTAATATTGTACTCGTCAGTCCGCCTGCAATAGTATGTGTGTGTGTGTGTGTGTGTGTGTGTGTGTGTGTGTGTGTGTGTGTGTGTATATATGCACCACAACATACAGACTGACTGCTGAATCACAGATTTACAGGAAAAACATGTGTAGCTCCCAGAGGTCAATAAGTGGATCCTTCAACAAAGACACACACACCCAGAATGAGAGACAAAGAGAAGGGTTAAGACTGAGGTAACAAGAGTGATTGTGAATCAGTGTATTATCATGAGAAAGATATGTAAAAGTAGAGAGTCCTCACTATGAATGCAAATGAAAAAGAACAGAGAATGGGCAAAATGAAAAATCGGATGGAGGCAGGATTTACCGTCTAAGCTCCTCAGCTCCGCAGCATTTTTTCCAGGGTATAAGACCTCGGCGAGTCGCCCTCTATCAGGCATATTAAACATCATGCAGCAGTGGCAAAAGGAATAACCCAGTCTGGATTCCACATGCTCCCCCTCTTCTCCCTCCCCACCATGAGCCACAAGCCTCGGCGTGCTGCAGAATCACAAATGAAGGTGCCACTATCACCAGGGTCTGACCTCTCTGAGCCACTGAACATTACACTACCTGCCAGCTGATGTCTTATGAGTGTAACACACTACAACTGAAGCGAAACAAAAGGGAGGAGAGCAAGAGAGGATAGGGGGAATACTGTAGGCAAGGCAGAGGGGAAGAGGAGGAATGATAATGAATTAAAAAGAGAAAAACAACAGACAGAAATAACTATTGGCTACTAACACAGGCCTTTATGGTATAAAAGAAGTGATGAAGGGAAAGTAACAGGAGCAAAAATGGCTAAACTGAGATCTATAATAAAATGTAAGGTTGTTGGAAAAAGGTGCTAATTTGAAAGAGCAGTCCCAGTGTATATGAGAGGCTCCAGAGAGAGAGAGGACTGTAAATCTGATAATCCCACTACATGAACACCAAGACGTCAGATGAGACTTTTACCTTAATGGAAACTAAACAATGACTCATCCAGCCACAACAGACTCTGAAGGAGGCCATGTGTATTTCTGTAAGGTCCATTCACTTGCCCTAGTGGTAGGTGACAACGCAAGATTCAATAATGCACCGTTAGGTGGAAAAATGAGGGTGTGATGAAAGAATAAACAGGTTTTATATTTGTGTTTTGGCAGCCGAAACCACTTTGCTGACTAAAGGTCCACAGAGAAGATCTGATGATTACTGCTGCAACAGAGCAAATGCTGAAAGCGCACTGCTGTTGCCCACTCAGACGTGGAGGCTTACTCATCCCCAGCTGGAAATGCCAGCCGAGCTTCTCCAGACTGTCATTCGGTTCACATGGTAACCTTCATATCTTACAGCAGAGCGGAAAGCACCTTGTAGCAAAAGATGGCAATCATAAACGCCTATCTACCTTCTGCAGCCATTATTATGAATTTTTAGACAAAACTCTGAAAATCAACCACACAGAGGTATGTATAAAGTAATTAATGTAAGGAAGTAATTTCCTCTATGTTCACTGTAAGCTTTGGGGGTTGATTCCCTGCATCACAAACATTAGGTGGCGTGTCGTTATTCTTCTGTTTTTTTCTTTAATTAGAGATTGCTTAACAATAGTGTAGAGATCCATAGAACAGCAGGGGATCACTGCTGGATGAGTCACACGAATAAACACACAAGCTAAATGCTCTAATACAGGGAAAAACACGCCAGAAGGTTCTGCATTTCTTGGTGGCCGAGACATCTCCCACAAGTGCATCAATGGAAACCATGAATGAGAAAGCCACAACAAGATTTGCTTGAGGGGTTGCAGTACAGGAGCTTGCCGCAGCCAAAAAGGAAGCTCCTGAATATAAACTCCAATCACCAGAAACATCACACCTCATATAGACCATCATACAATTTTAAGCATCAGTTATCAGGTATCACTCACTTCCATTGTTATTGTGTTTCCATTGTGTGGTAGATGTGTCACATTTGCATTCATGATGTGGCTTTTGCATTTGTGTTTACAATTAATGTGGTGCAAGTCAGATGTCACAGCCACCATGTTATTTACCTCCATGGAAATACTTAAACTATCCTCCAGAGTATTTGCAAGATCTTGCAAAATTTTCCACTACAGAAAATATTATTATCCTGTTATCTATAACCCAACCAATGAAATGGGGCCAAGTCAAATAAAATCAATGCTCATTCACAGCAAGCCAACTTTCTTGCATATGCCCAAAGTGTTTTTTCAGACAGAATTTGTGCAGCATCACTGTGTTGCAGAAGTGTTATGTACACAGATGGCCAGTGTGTAAATACACAACACTGAGACGCCAGAGTTTCAAGGCAGGCTCAGTCTCATTAGAGTGGCCAGTAGCCGTGCAGGTAGATGAGCTGCTGAGACGATGGACTGATCTCTGAGCAGTCTGAACAAAGTGTTCAAGCCCCTGGGCAGCAGTGTCAACATCGGTAACTGAGCAGAGGAGCAAACATGGGAGAACAAATGAAGCATGAATCAAGACCCTCCAACACGATGCAATTGTACACAGAGGAAATCAAGGTACTTGTGAGGTACACCTAACACATGACCCACTGCAGAGGCCTCTCTTTATTAAATAAACAGTATGTTGGCTGCAGATATGGTCTTAAAGGGCACAATTTGGATTTAACAGATTGTCACTACATTATTCAAAGGATAAAACCACGCTGAATTTAATCTTGGAGATCAGGGCACAACCATTAAGGTGTTTGTCCTCCCCATGGTCTTTAGAGCTAATATAATTTAATTTGCTGTCAGTTAAAACGTCTAAATATAGTAAAATTATGTTTGCAGTATGTGTTTCACAATATCAATATTTGATTCAATTCCATTCAGTTTTTTTTCATATAGCAAAAAATCATAACATACATTAACAATTACACACAATTAAATAAAAGGGAACAAACAATTGATCGCATCATGTGTCTGAACTAAAAAAAATGTAAATGTTAAACTATCGGCATTTAGGGCAAACTTCATACTATTTCAACATAAATGCATCATTAAGTATAAATTAATCGCCAGATAAAACAAACATAACCAGACAAATAAGAAAAAGGCCCCAAAGGTAAAAAGAGAAGCCATCTTTCCTTTCATGCTGTCATGACTTTGGCAGACTCACTTGCTCTCTTTCTGCCGGGAGTCGGTGCTCCCACATCTGCGGCCTCACTCACTCAGAAGGAAACAGAGGAAGAGAATCTCGGAAACCTTCCATGATCAAATGAATTCACATCGAATCAGGCTGCTTGTATGCTAAGGCCCCGACCAGATAAGCTGATTATAACACAAAATGTTACATGTCGTCCCATTTGTTGTTATCCAGTGTTATCCTGATGTCCCTGGTAATGCAAAATGATTGACCTATGAAAGGTCAAGGTAGACTCAAACTGATAATTAAGAGGTATAGACAGCGATCCTTCACCTTCAAACTGGTGAAGCCTTTGGCACAAAGAGGCCCATCATCAGCTGTGACAATTACATCCAATAATTCCATACACCTACACCTGTAATTTATGAAATGACTGAGGAGTCAAAGGAGCACAGGGACTCCCTTCCTTTCCCACCCACTGCATTACATGCTGTGCTTGATTGTGTCACACCGCAATAACACTTCTGTGTTGATGGCATCAGAGCAGCAGACTCTGAACTGCAATTTGCAATGGCCAGCAAAGAATTATACACCCCCCGTCTTTCCCCTCAGTTTAAAGCTCAATTCAAAAGAATGTAATGATAAACTCTTAAACGCTAATTCTACACTGGCCGTCGCTAATTTAATCGTCACACAGTGAGAGCACAGGCTGCTGGAGGCAAAGGGGGCTGTCCCCAGCTGAGGGGGCTTGTCTCTCACTTTGATCGTGAGCCAGAGCCACGGACATATGCTCCTCCATTCTACAGGGAGGAGCTGTACTGGATTCAGGGAACAGCTCTCCTTTGCCTTTCCGTTCATTAACTACATTGCGACAGCTGTTGACTAATAAGTTTGCTCTCCAGATTGCAGAACCACTATAATGAGTACACTGTACCTTTTATGTGCCTCAACAAAGGGGAGAACTTGATGGTGGCTTTTACTTCTGAACTTAAGTATGAGGTTTTAATGTCCCTCTCTCAGTCCAATCGTCAGTATTTTCCACAAAATGCAGTCAATCTGGCCCCAAAGAGGTGTCCTTTAATGGCTCTCTAAAGGTGGAGTTGGTGAATTGTTTCTGAAACACCTTTTTATCTCGTTTGTGAAAATCCTCTTTACATCCCATTTCGAGTACATACCTATCAAACACTCTAGCTGTGCTCTCACTGCGCATGACCAGTGTTACCGAGTCAAAAACGTATAGAAGCATACACGGCTGAAGAAATGATTATAGCTCTTAGTTGGCGAGCCAGTACCAAGAGCGCATTCATGTGTTTTGGGGCCGTAGCTTTGACTAGAGGGTCGAAAGGAGAGGTGGGACATATTGGTTGCATATTTCAAAGTGTAGCCTGCTCGTGTTAGATTTCCAGGATTACCAACGCTACCTTTAATGCCAGAGGAAGAGCAAAACTAGAGAACTGTTGGGTTTGGCGTAGTGTAGGATCATATTGACCATCATATCGACAAGGCTGACTTGGGTTTTGGCCTCAGCAAAACCAGCAAGCCTCTGATATGAAGAGTTTTCACATTGAGGTTTGGGTGAGGAGATCCTGTGCCCAGTAATAGGAGACAGGTGGTGCCTAGGAGGAGATAAAGAGCGAGGCTCTCACCCCACAGGAGTCTGGCACAATCGCAGCAGAAACAGACGCCTTTGCCTCCCATCTGGGGGAACACTCTTTAACCATCACTGCCAATTTATAGGACACTCAATTACTGGTCACTACCTGAGTAGTTAAACAGAGGACCTGCTGCCCACAGCATCTAAGTGCCAAATCGTACAAGTGGTCAGACAGAGAAACTATGTAACCCCATTAACGGATGCACACTAATTTGATTTACAACTATTACATTCATGTTTGCGAGGCAATGTGTACAGGAAGCATCGGAAAACAGTCCCAGCAGGAAGGTAAATAAAAATATGGAAGTAGGTGATGATGTGCTAGACACCTCTACTCTGCTATTACTCAAAGTCACAGCACTGTGGATGTCTGTACAAAAATGTGTAGTATTCCATCTAAGATGTTAAAATATTTCCAACAAAATTTGGACCAAATGACCTACATTGCCTTACATTTAACCCTTAGACTGTATATAAACGTTGACTAGGTCCCTTCATTATCCATAAATGAAACTATTGTGAACACCCAGTCGGTAAAGGTAGCCATCTTACAACACACGCTCTACCAATATCAATATCAGTCTCCGTCAATCTTGACATTTCACCCCATTCTCTTTGCAACAAATAACCAATTAAAACTAAATGTAACTAAATGAAATATGAAATTGAACAAACATCAGTGTGACAAGAGCTACCTTAAAGACTGAAACCATTAGAAAACATAATGTGACCTGTAACTTTTTTTGTTACCATTAACATGGAGGCAGAGTTTATGACCTATACTGCAGCTAGTCACCAGGTGGTGATTGAGCAGCCATGTTGTCAATCTTTACATACAATTTATGATGTAACCATACCCCTTACACGTGAAAAAAAAACTCCATAAAAAAACACCCAACAAAATGCTCTGATAATTTAAATATTGGATTAAAACATGAGAGCATATCAGAAAATGTACACCCTAACTTTCACATACACCCACAGACACTTGTCACACAGCTATGGTTTGGAACTAGCTTGGAACAAATGACGAGATACCCTTGCTGAGGCTCCATTGAAAACAAATTGCTTATTTTGACAGCAGAGAGCTCCGAAACTCCAGGGTGAATAAGAGCTGCAAATCTGAAACTCATTTTCTTTCGGCCTCAGCTCCCAAGAAGCCACAGTGAAGTAAATTTTGTAATCAATGGACCTTTTATGGTAAACTAAATTTAGCAGGTATCAAGAATTTAGAGATAAGGGATGAAAATGTATATGAAGTCCAAGCTGCTCAAATAACAGCATAACAGAAAGTCAGTTGTGCAGGAGTGACAGAAACCAGCATTAGCATATAAACAACAGCCTGGAGTAGATGGCTGCTGCTGCTGCACAAGGCTTGATTGTCAATATGCTCGCTAGTCCTCATCCAGGGATCAAAGAAGGGCTGTCAGAACTTTGATTCCTGCACACAGGAGAGGATAAATAGCAGATAAACAACACTCGGACCTGTCAATCATAGGACTCTAGTTTTCTATCGCTAAAAACGCCAATTTGAGCATTCGGCAGCACAAAAAAAGGACTGCAATTTGGATTCTTGGTTTAGGGAAAATCTACTCAGAAGGCTTCAAATCATACAAGTGGGTGGAAGACAGAGAAAGGCTGCACAAATGTCTTACATCAATAATAATAGTCATAACAGGCTTTTCTGTTTTCAAGTTATTATTTGTGTCTGTATTCAACAAACAGCAGACAAAAATAAAACACTTATCAGGACAATTTAGAGCTGTGTCAACAGCCACAATAATCTCATGCTTCCTCCCGCCATGTACCTGGAGACCTCCAGACAGAGTGGACATGACTTAGAGTGTAGTGTGTTAGTGTTTGTGTGTGTGTGTGTGTGCATAAAGGACACAACTGTAACCCCCATCAATTTCTGCCACCTCCACTAAGCAGGGGCTGAGTGACACTGGTGTGGAGGGGACAGAGCCGATGTTAGCACTGACCCAAGCAGTTTACGCTCACAGGAGCTCATCACATGCGTCTTTCACACAGTAACACTGCAGGTTTGTTTCAAAGCACTGTTCACAACAAGCATGTTTCACGTGTCAAAGGCATCGCATCATTCTTTTGCATGGACCAAACCAAAAATACAATGTGCACAGTTTGATGGTTGCTTTAATCAGTGAATACACATTGCAAAAAAGCCATATAGTACCCATTGTGCAAAACAGGACTACACTGATCGTCTTTCCAATGAGAACACTTAAACAATTTAGCACTGCGCTCAGCAGTTACTATAGCATTTGTGCTGGCAAGGCAAAAGTTTTTCTTTTGAAACCAAAGAGACTAATAAGATTGCCGTTTTACATTAACATATAAGTTGATGCAGAATTTACAGTGAATTAATTTAAATTTAATTTAAAAGAAAAACAGGTTTTTCTGTACAATCTGAATGTTGACTGCAATTTTATATGGGTTTATCATACATATTGGCATGTGTGAGTACAGTTCAACATAATGTCTCTGTTAAGGAAATTCAAACTCACTCTACTTCAAATCAATCTAATCTGAGATTCTATCACTAGCTCCACAGTGTCTCAATGAAACATTGATATCTGAGGTTTGGATGTTGAACATGTACTATTAATTTACAGAACTTAATCTCTTCATTATTTTGTTTGTTGCAGAAAAGATCATGGTTTAGTGAGCACTTACTACTCAAACTAAACTATTAAAACTTAAAGGGATTTTCTATTGGAACTTAGCTTACTTGCCAACACTGAGATGCTACAATAAATATCACACTCATTTGTGAATAAATATATGAAGCCAGCAGTTCATTAGTTGTGATGAGCACAAAGACTGCAAAGAGAGGGAAACAGCTATCCTGGTATTGGCAGACCACCACCTTAGATTTTTACACTTCAAATTAATAGTATTAATTAATGTGCTCAAGCCAGGATAACTGTTTTTCCCTGTTCCCACTCCAGTCTTTGTGTTAAGCCAACGGCAGCTGGTTGTAGAAATGCAGTCTGCATGACAAATACGAAGTCGTATAAATTCACATTTGGATTCATCCTTTTTTCAGTTGTTACACAATGTAGTGCTGTAATTTGTAGCTGAGGTTCAGCTTCCAACAGTTTAATACCAACTCATTAATTTAGACCTAGTGACCAACAGGTGTCTGATTTCAAATCCAAACCTTACAGACAAATCAGTATCTGGGATTTTCAGTGTCCTTGGTACATTGGATCAATGATTTAACGTTCTGAAAGTGGCCATTCTTCATACAAATATGTGTTGAAAAATTGCTTTAATTATCGTAATTGCTGATCCTTTTTGTACTTTCAATTTTGAATCGAGGAATTTAACTTGTGGTTAATTTAAATTTAAAAACACACATGGGTGACAAATCAAATGAAACAATCTGAGAAAATACAGGATGACAGTGCCCCATTCGTAGGGCATGTGGGGGTTACTGAATTATTCCAAAAGCCTGAAATTGTGTGATTCATATGTTATGGCCTTCACAGTCACCAGATCTAAGTCCAGTTGAACACTTATGGGAGATATTGGCCTGATGTGTTAAGATAGCGCTCTCCACCACCATCATCAAAACAGGGAATGAGAGAGTTCGTTTTGGAAAATCAAACCACAGTATATTTTTCATGGGAATACCATAATAAAATACAGCTTACACTCGGCCTATTATGAATTCAAGGCACATTCAAAGCTCTGTTCAACCTGCCACGAGCACTGTCCAATATGGTAGATCAAACATTTAGTGGACTATTGCAGACTACATCCTTTCTCAAAATACAAGCCTCGACTTTGCATTAAGATAAGGCAGGGTACGCAGGAAGCCCACTGACAACAAAGGACAGATCATCCTCTCTTCTTCGGCTGGCCTCTGCTGACCTGCCTTCACACTCCAGTACACTGAGAGAGACCCACTCTGCATGCCAGTGGCCATGCACAGCTCTTACCAACTCCATTTAACACAGACTGCTGTAATTTGGTATACAAACAAATCAATGCACCATGCATCCTCCTTTACCTTGAATAACATGAGCTAAGAAAGGAACAAAGGAGGGGCTCAGGGTAAAACATAGAGCCCACGAGCGAGAGATGAAAACAGGAAAGAAAGGGAAGATGAGAGGGAGAGTGATTGGTAGCTGGCCGCCATTCTGGCCCGGTGGCCCTGCGGCTGATTCACAGCGTTGCGTAATGGGTCTGAATGCAGTGTGAAGCACAGCAAACAGGGCTCCAGCACATGCAGCTGAAGAGACCACTCAAGCCTTCTGGGGAAGGGAAGTTATTTCAGTGAGCACATACATACACAGGATGAGACAGTCATGTTTTGACACAGCATGCTAAAAATAGAAGATTCCTAATAGAAAAAAAAGAGTGCAGACTGGCACGAGGAGGGAGAGATAAAACATTACTTCTCAAGACAGTCCTTAGAGATCTAACAGGGGGCAAGGTAAATAAAAGGAGAGAGACCCATTTGCAGGGCAAACCACTCCAAATCTGAAACCATAACTGTGATCCCACCTGACACACAATGTCACATAGGGCCACGCAGCCACATGCACGTACAAAACCCAAACTAAAGCAATTAAGAATCAGCATGAGCATCTAAGCAGATCTGTTATGTAATTCTCAGCCCGTGGGGCCGTGCGTTAGGAAATGGCGGCAGACAGGCCTGTTGTGTTTCTGCTGCACATACATAGCCATTAATCATGCTTGCGCTCTTTGCTCTTTTTCTATTTCCAGAGAAGCAAAATCCTGAGGGCAGCAGACCTACAGCACTGCAGCACGTGCAGGCCGGACTTCAGCATCACTGCAAATGTCACCCAATGTTAGCCCGCTAACTGGAGGGCGGCCTATGGTAAGGGGATCACGAGGACAACCTATAAATGGCACCTTTCCACCCGGCTCTTTATGGATGCCAATGCTTTGATCTGACATGCAACTACTTCGTTTAAACTAATGCCTCCAATTTGTGCTTTTTATGATTCAGAGTTTGTCGTCACCTTCTCAAAGGTATTAATTTCATCTGATGAATGTAAATGTGGGCCTGTAGCCCCGTGGACGCAGATAAGAGAACTGGTTGCCAGAATAAATGCAAAAATGCACTCAAGGGTTAAGCAGCGCAAAAACACCAGCTGCATTTCCACTCTGCAGAGAACCAGAGGGAATACTGATGAGTACAGGTATTTCTGTAAACAGACAGAGAAACTGAGGAGGTAAAGCAGGACACATGAACCAGTATTGTGTGTATAAGAGCCACGTAAAAGAGCACATCTCTCTCTCTCTCTCTACCCCTCTCTCTCTCTCTCTCTGCAGGGTGTGTTGGAGTGTGAGTCATCATCAGTGCAGAGAGAGGGGGGAAGAGAGCAGAGGCATTCTTTAAGTTGAGGACAGCTCTAATGGCAGCAATGTAACAGGGAAGTGCCAAATGCCCAGCGTATATTTATCAGGGTTTGGATCTACCACCAATATCACACAGCAGCAGGTGAGGGACAGCCAGTTGGGGAATGTATATGTTGACTCTGTGTTATGTAACTCATCTGGCTCAGCAATGCAGATCCACTGTTGCTTACTAAACGATCTATCAAATACTAAGGATTCTAAAGCCTGGTCCAAAGCCACAATGGAGAGCCTCAGACTTTCCATTGTGGTCATGTATCTGTAATGAAGTCAGGCCTGCAAGCAGCTCTGTAGATCCCAAGGAGGTAAGAGGTAAAGAGTGTAAAATTCTCTTGAGAACAAATTCAGTAAATTATTATATTATTTTCAAAATGAAAGTTATGACTTCATTTATTGATTGTAATTAACAATTACCAGTTTTGTTGTATCAATTAAATCAATTATCAAGCAAAACTCCGTACATTCTCTGGTTCTAGCTTTCCCAATATGATAATCTTTTTGAATACTGATTATTGTATACTGTCAGACAAAATGAGACAACTGAAGCAAAACCTTTCATCCAGAAATGTACCAACAAAAATTAAATGTACATGATTACTTTGAAAGAAAAGTAATTGATGAATCCAAAGGTTATGAACGCTAGAACAGCAGCCAGTGGAGAACATACCTCCATCTCACGGTCCCCTTATGAAATCACATTTAAATTCACTAGATCCAGATATTTATTTCCAAATCACACAGACTCACAAATGTCTTTACCCTAATCCTGTCAGTTTTTTCTTGTTTAATTAAAGACCAATTAATTATTCTCTGAGAAATCAATAAAAGTATTGAAAAACACATAATTCTCGCAATGTTTAAGAAGTTGAAAAGAGATTCTTCTTTAGATGACCCACCCCTCCACAAAATTTAATGGAAATCAGTTGAGTAGTTTTTGCCTAATCCTGCTAACGAGCAAACAAACACATGCAGACAAAAACATAACATCTTTGGCTTTCGTAGCTATCCAGGTTATTCATGTAAAATCTGCACAAAATGCAAAACATACATCATGTGGTGTATAATCAGAGCCAAAATAACCATGATTTTGCCCCCTGGAATAAGGGTTCTGCCCATTTGTGCATGGTTTTGCAAAGACTTTCTCAAAGTGCCACAGTTTCTCAAAGCCTTTATGTAAATATTACAACCAAATGAGACTAAATTACACTAAAGTCAATATTTTCTAAAGTAAACACTTGCACAATTACTATATGAATTACTATACAAACCAAATTTGCAGAGCGAATTTGAATAAATAAGCACTTGTAGTCAAAGGAATGATGACTTCAATACAACAACTGAAACTTTTAACTGTTACAGCAGGACTCCAGTCATTCCATTTGTATAATGAAAGATTAACTGTTAAAAAAAAGCAAGTAAGCAGAAAATCCGGCACTGACACAAGCAGACAGGGTAAAAACATCTATCAGACACAATTCAATCCAATTTTCTGAAGATTTCCTCGAACTCCTGAAATGTTTTCTCCCAAACTGTACAAAGCTTATTTTTGACAGAGCCCTGTCAGCAGCCTGGTCTTACCCTCTCCCACACAGAGACAGTGCAAGCCTTAAAGACGAGTTCCCTCATATCCAGATAAGCAGTGGGTAACAAATGGAAGGTTTCAGTCCTCATGAGTCTCCTCCAGACTGTAGCAGTGATGGCAGGATCGACGGACTTCTCTTCACAGAATTCTGATACCGCAGCATAAGTCTGCAACCTGATCCTAGTTCAGCCGAAGTCCATGCTGCTATCCAAGCCTGCTGATTAAATTACTGCACGCTGCCAGAGCTCCAGCTGCTCAATAATACAACATCACAGACTGAGTGATAAGAAGAGTGTTTGACACAGTAAATTAATATGAATTTAAGGCCGGCATAACAGTTTCAAACGTAAAGGATAGTCTGTTTTCAGCAATGGTTAAATGCCTCTTTAGACAGTGTAAAAAATGCATCCTAGCTAGTGCAACTTGGATATTCAGTTCTTGGTAATTGGTAGCATATAACGCTCCGTTTCTGACTCTCTTTAATTGCCAAATACATTCAGAGGCAGCTCTGGGAGTGGGAAGAAGGCTTCTTGTTCTTGTTTTCACATTTAAATTAAATATAAACAAAAACGAGAGTGGATATTGAAGATGAATTTGGCTTTAATCAGCACAAAAACAGGACTCTGCCGAGTTGGGTCTCTTTTCACTGGAAAGCTGCGTGATACCTAAGAAGACTGAAAAAAACATACATATATATAAAAACAGGGGCCGGGAAGTAGAGCGAGAGAAGGGTAGAGATGCAATCTAAGCAAATGACCCAGAAAACCGGCCTTTTCTGGTGAACTCCATGGACAAAAAGTCATGTCAGCAGTGTGACTCATCCCAAGTTGGCCTGTCAGAGCCACTTGCCCCACACACTCATTCCCAAGTACGTACTAAGAACAAAACCCCTCACTCTTATTAATGCAGCATCTCAAAATGCAGCGAGAGGCAGGAGTCTGAACTTAAGAGTCAACAGGAAGCGTTGAGGAAAAAAAAAAGCCTAACCACTGAACAAAACAATCTGTTGAACAAGCATTCGCGGCTGAGACAAAGGTGCAATTCCAGGAAGCAAGGGAGGGTTATAGCTGGAAACAGTAGCAACTCTCCAGACACAGACATTGCAGCTCTTCTGACCGGTTTATCAGTCAGCTCCGCTGTCTGCAGCAGAAATGCTGGCAGCCATCAGTGGCCTTTAATTCCACCCAGGCACCAATCTAATTAAGGGCCACTAGACTGAGCACAATCAAACACCTACTGATGATTTACAATTACACTAAGTCTACCGAAAAAAAGCCTGTAACATGTTAAAAAATGCATAGTCATGAAGTAAAGGAACAAATAATAAATGGCTCTTTTTAAAGGAATGAGCATAAAAAAAAAAACCACTGAGTGTGTTGTATTGTTGGAGCCATTGCCTAAAACTCAGTATATCTGACTTCAATGGAAGGACAGGGGTGTCCTGGTGGCTTAGTGATGACAGCATATGCCCGTCTGAACTACTACATTCCAACATCTGTATTTCTCTGAAGTTGGTGCAAATGTCATTAGTTTTGCAAGGATTTCGTTTTTAACCAGAATACAAGGTATACATGACCTGCTGATGGTGCTTGTTGGAAATAACAATTAAATGGCAAATTGACTATTTATATGGCGCTTTTCAAGTCTCAGCAACCACTTAAAGTGCTTTGCATTACAAGTCACATTCACACACACACAATAATACAGCCCCAATATGTGCTGCACTTTTTCTATCACATACTACCTGCACACTTGTCAGATGCAATTTGAGGCTCAATATCTGCCCAATGACCGTTGGATCTTGAACCATGGACCTTTTATTGAGTAGACAACCCGCTCTATCTCCTGAGCCACAGCTAAATTACATTTAAATACAGAGTGGCTCATTTTCCAGCTCAGTATCTAAACAAAATGTTATGACAATCCACAGCTGAGACATTAACCGAAGTTAATTTTCATCCAACTGTTGATGACACATTTCAGTCTGGACCGGCAGCATGGCAAAAAATAACCAGATACATAACCAGCACACTGGGTTTGAGTAAAACAAGTTTATTGTTTTAGGCTTGAACTGGCCCTTTAAACTGCTCTTTTACATGACCTGCAGCTTGGGGACTTCACTGATAGGCATTGTAATTAGCCACCACTTGGGAATGACCTTATTAAGCTGCTGCTGGGTCACAGGCAGATTTAGGTTACCAATACACATGTGCTGCCAATTACTCTTTTACATCAGGCATCTTTTCTCAGTTGTTACATGAGTGTGCAAACACACAAATACACAAAGTCGGGTCATTCTTGAGAAGGAGAGTATCAATATTTATGCCTCAGACTGAGTCCATAAATACCAGTGGCCTGTCCAAAAATCAATGCATGTATGTTACATATTCTAATCTCACAATGAAGGTCACATTATACTCCAACAACTCCTGAGAAGAAGAAGCACACACATAAACAGACTCAACTGAATCAGCCCACAGCTTTCGCAATCCCACCACCTTGACCCTGCCCCTGATCAACAAATATCCCAGAACCACCTTCTGTATCAAAGATCTTGAAAACAGAGGGAGAAAGATCTTCAGCCATAAATGGATTATCGAGTGGCAGATTCTGTGGCTGCATCTGCAAAGGCTATGTTTTCAGGGTTTAGCCCTGTGTAACTCATGTACATTATAGATGAGGCAGAGGAGAAGGGGAGTGTTCAGCGGAGCACTATCAGTTACCAGAAGGCCAATCTAAATCTCCCCCATCATGACTTCCCTCTCTTTCAGAGCCATGGGGGTGATACAGCAAGGAGCCCAGCCTCTCCTCCAGGCTACTTTAAACTTAGGCACAACTCTCCAGTCTCTCCGGAGCTGCACCCAAAACAAATCAACTGACTGTGTTCCCATTTAAAAACTGAGGGACTGCCAAAGTGATTCCTGCCATCAAATGAATTTGTCACTTTGCTAACAGGGCTTATGAAAGTTAGATGAACATTTTACAATCTTGTTAAAACCGGTTACATTATTAAAAGGGCACATTCATCCTGTGAGGCAAGAAAGGGAGCCTGTAGCAGATTGAAATTTTAATAAACTCAATGCAGTGGCTAGAGATTAAGAAACTTGGCAGAGATTTAGCTTTGAAATCCTGAATACGGGCATGAGACGATTTAGCCTCATTGTATCAGCCGTGCACTCAAGCGGGTCAAAAGACAGGGGATTCTGTAAACCTGTGATAAACCCATTAACCGGCTTAACTTTAGACACTTCCACCAGCGCTTTAATCTGTGATATGAAGCAATGTTTCAGCCGCTATAGTTTTAATGAAGTCCCTTTCAGTTCAGCATCATAAGATCCTATCAGGGCGACATGTATCTTCATTTTACAGGATTTATTTACCATTACTGTGCTCGCATGTTATCTCAAATCTGCATTTGTCCCTACAGGATACCAAACCACTGCTGGATGACTACAGGCAGGGTGGAGTGTTGCTAAAGCACGTGGCTATCATGACAGGCCAGACTGTGGATGAAGGTGGTGGCTGTCAGCAGGCTTAGAAACACCTGACCCTGGAGGAGACTGGGAAGGACTCTCGCCCCGTGTCTGCTATTTCGGATGTAGCTGTGATAAACTTTATCGAAGCATCATGGTGTTCTCTTATCTGGCGAGGTAAAGGCCCAACCATTGCATACAGTGCTGTGTATGCATGTTTGTGTGTGTGTGTGTGTGTGTTTTTTTTGCCCTTGTCGGCGTGCTTGCTGGCACCAGACACCCTGTGTGTTAAATCAAGCCATGCATCCCGCCAGCTACTTGCAGACCTGTTACAGCAGAGAGGCAATGGGCCTTGTTCCATTGGCAACACAGTCTTGCAGTTTACATTCAAGCCTTGCCTCTCAGACAGGAAAAAAGACAGCCAAAAAATATGTTGACTGCTAATGAATGATTTTTTTTCTCTGTACACTAATTAGGGTTGAAACCAAAATCAGATTATTAGCATTAGTCATTTTTCACTCCTCTTTAAACACCCTTGACGTCTAATTATACTTGTTTTTTCTATAAGAAAACACTGAGTGTAAAATTGAGTGCTTTCCTGGAGCAGTGGAAAACATTCCAAACATTTATCTGTATCATTCTGTTTATATCTGAAAAACATTTATACTGCAATCATCGTATTGTAAAGCAATAGGGCCACCATCAAGATTTTAAAATTATATCTATTTCTTAATTTTTTGTTTCTGCTCTTCATACAGTATGATCTGAATATTTGCCTGTAAGTTTAGCAACCACAGAAGTACATAAAACATATTTTAACCATTAACATGGGTAAGTAAATTAATCAAATAGTATAATATAAATAGTAGAAGTATAAATGTATAAAGAGTATAGTACAAAACTATTATAAAATAAGAAAACTCTAAACTTCTTAATATAAGCTCTGTTGGTGTTTAGTGTCTGGCAGGAAACAAAATCACCAGCACAAAATTGGCTCATGTCACCTTATTCTTTTTGAAAACTGCAGCCTGACTGTGCATGTAATGAAGGAAGAGGCCCAGATGAACGTTACCTTTGTCCATGTAAAAAATAAATAAATAAAACAGGCTATAAAAGCACAATTAGTCATATCCCATTATGTCAGTTTGAAGCACTTTGGAGGAGGTTCCATTTTGAAGTCTACTGTCAAGTGTTCAAGGTATCATAACAGATCATGAGGTAGAAATATCCCCAATGGAACATCTGATAAAAAGTTAGTTAGAACTTCAATCCATATACACCTCAGTATTTTCAACTTATAGCTTATTTATTTAGGCAAATCTAAGTTTTTCCACATATGATAGTCCCTAGGCTCTGTGCATCTGATAGATAAATAATCCTAAATTAGTTGGGATTTCAAAGTTCAAATCCCTCCAGATCTACCATTTATAGATGTAACAGAAAGATAACAAGGTGGATGAAAAAAAAAATGAATATATGCTCCAATATTCTTACACATGCTGTACATTGTAAGCAGGTAAAATTATTTCCTTTATATCTGTCATTTTAATCAAAGTGGAGAAACTTGGGGCTGCAACTGCAGTCATAAACATTTGTATCGAGGAGAAACCTGCCTGAGCCCTGTGCATTAGAAAGACAATGATTTATAACTGGTCAGTCCATCAGAGAAGCAGAAATGGCTGCTGAGTGAATGGTGTGTTGCAAAAGCAATGTGCGGTCCTTGGTCAGCCAGCACCATCTGAGCGTTAATAAGGGGGGTAATTGAATTAGAGGATCAGTGGAGGCCTGTAGTGTGGGCGCCATGCGGCTCTAATTTCATTACAAGTGATGTAAACATGAGGTTGGCCCCCAGCACAGGGGCCTCCCACGTCAATACATGCACAAACACACACACACACACACACACACAAACAATATACAGATCCTATATGAACATCTGTATGAACATCTGTTTGTTCCTGTGTAAACATACTGAAAATCCAACCTTTTTCTCTTCATTATGTGGCACAAGGAAACCAGGAACACTGTGTTTGCGCAGTGTCAGCAGTTCATGGTGCAGTAGGCAAAGTGTCATTAAATCTTAGTAGGGCAGCTCTGTGGCTAGCACTGGCATCTCATAGCGAGAAGAGGATCGATACAGCGTGTGAATAAAAAATAAAAAATGACACAAATGTTATTGACAATGGTGTAAGGAAGACAACATGAGATATATAATGTCAACAACAGGTATCTATTCGTTTTTTAGAAGAACCGGATCGTGGGGGCACCCAGGATCTATGACATCCATACTGCAAAGTGACTGTGCTTTTGGCCATCTGTGTGATGCATATTAATGATCGGCGCTCTAATGTGTCTCGGCTTGGTGATTCACTTGACCATCAAACTGAGCGCAGCAGGAGTCACACCACCAGTCTGACTGAAGGTGTGCTCGCAGTCATGAATACTTATGAGGGCAGGAGTTAACCAATGAGACAGTGTTCACATCCCTAATAAGCCTTTTGCCCGTCTCAGCTGCGACAATGAGACACTCCCACATGACAGACGGGTAATGGGTCACATCCTCAGCCCTATGCAATATGCAGGGGTATCAGCCAATCAGAGCGCAGGTCAGAAAACCGACCGACATGGAGACGTACAGTAGATACTAAGAGAACGGGGTTGCCTAAAACACAGCACATCACCGCGTTGGGCAGTAAATCATTAAATCTTCTCCACTTTGAACAGCACATCAGTTCATGCAACTCACATCTGTCAAGTGCTGAGTGCAGAAAAATGCTCAAACACTCATTTCGATCAGTCTTTGATGGATGAGCCTGTTTGTATCTTTGACAACCTGGAAAGCCATCCGGTTCACATCAGAAGTTTACGCCTTTAGCAGATCGGCAGGAAAACATGGACGAGGACGAACTCATAGGGAAGACATCTCACCTCGTTACTAATAAGGTTACAAAGACTATTTAAAGCAAGTGGATGCAACTTTTGAAAAGGGGAAATAACAGATTCAACACTTTGCAAATGAAATGTTGGATGTACTCTAGCTGAATTAATTACACTCAGGAAATTTGCTAATACTAGACTAAACTAGCTTACAGAGTTAGCACACTTCAGCTTAATAGTGCTGTACTCGTTTCTCTCATGTAATAACTCGTTCTTTTCGAACTGGGATTTTGACGAATCTGTAAATTGTTTACATAAGAGTTGTATTAAGCTATGTTCACACTGCAAGCCTTGGTGCTCAATTCAGATTTTTTTTATGTGGATGTTCTGATTTTTTTTATCTAGTATCAGACTGCAATGTGAACATGTCATGGCCCTGATGTGACCAGCATGCGCAGAAGGACAACAAGACATCAAACGCAGCAATCTGTTTACAGAAGTAAACAAGGAGAAGAAGTTGGTAATAAACATGGAGGCAACAGATGTTGGCGTTTTTGGTTTAATGTTTCTCTTGAAATGCTTTCAAACACAGACCAGTTATGATACGACCCCTCATGTTTTGCTTGTACAGACGTGTCATCATGATTACTAATGAGGTCTAAAACCTCTCTTCCATTGCAGTCATCTTCCATGCTTGTTTTTGCGGAGTGACTCCCACCCGACCCCTCGCTCTGCACAAAATTATGAGGGATGTTGATCTACAATGACGTAAAAGCCACACTGAACTCTTATATGGGTCACATGGCTGTTCAGACTGAGGTCTGTTTAAAAACAAATTCAGATCTGTATCTGATTTAGAACCACATATGAAAGAGGCCCAAATCTGATTTGAAAGATGATTCAATTTGATTTGTGGTGTTTATACAGTCATTAAACAATCATATCTTGGTCTTATAGAAGGAAAAACTGTCAGATTCTGGGCCACTTGGGCCCGCAGCGTGAACGTAGCGTTTCCATGGAACGCTATAGAGGATTGTCCCTCACTCTCAATCAAACTCAAAAACCTTTTACAATTATTTTCTATAGGAGTTCAGTTGCCCAGCTAGGAGGATTTGGGTGGGTGGAGTGTGTCTGCTGTTTTTTTACACAGTGATTGTTTTTATCTATTATTATTTGTATATTTTGTGTATGTGAATCTATTTCTAGTTTCATACTTTTTCAATTAAGTAAGATATTTGATAACAATAAAGAAAAATAGGATTTGATAGTGACTACATATACTCATATACTGGTCACCAATATTCTGACTATTAACCGCCTTGAGAATAAAACATTGCATTGATTATGCGGTTTACATGAATATTCCATTCATATACATATAAAAATGTTACAGAGCATTCGTCATTACGTCCATGGTGTCTGATGTTATTCTTCAATTTTTAGAACATCAACCTGAAGAACATTTATGTATGATGCTACTGTTTGTGTTTATTTTCTAATTTTGCCAAAGCTACACCTCCTGTTTTTTCATCTAGTTTATACTCAGGGAATACGCCTTAAGGCAGTTGGTAAGTGCCGTATGACGATGCTGCAAAATGCTGTAAAAAGAATGTGATTAAGACGTATGCATGTCTACATAATGTTACTAAGGTCATACTATTTACTCTTACTACTCTTAATCTGATTATTGCTTATTCTGACTATGACCTCAGTCGGGTTAAGGTAGTCAGAAAATGCTGTTTACATGTCTGTGTCTAAATGCAGAATGTTGGATTAATTGGATAAATATCAGAGTATTGGTGTCCATGTAAACATAGTCAGTAAAGCTGGGTTGTGTTTATGCTTTGTTGATTCCACTGTCACACTCTGAATAACTTGTTGTTCTGTTCGGCTGGTTTGGATGACTACAGGTCTGCACAGTAAAAGCAGGTTAATGTAAAAAAGTTGTACTTTATATTTTATCTCAATGCGACTGGAACATAACACTTGATATTGTTAATTTGTCGGAAGGTAAGTAACAAAAACTTGTTTTTTCTCTTGCCACTTTCCTTGATGTCAGCAACATCATATGTAAACTAAAAAGTCATAACAGAGGAAACGATGTGCAAATTATCTTCTGCAGAATAAAAACTATGAGTCAATATCTGTGAAAATCCCTCTTCAGCAGAATTCTGCAAACCTCAAAGAGGACAAGAAACAAAGGTAATAAAGGCTATAAAGATCGCTAGGGCAAAGCTGAATAAATATATTTTTTAAGCTTATAGAAAAACACATGCTGCATAAGACAGAGAGATGTAACAGCTACAGACAGCTGTGCACACAAGGAAAACACCTTTACCACAGGGCAGTTCAGTGCAGTCTGTTGATTGCATCTCCGTCATAAGATAAGAAGGGCTGCAGGCAAATAGGGCTCGCTGAAGACGTGCCCCCATGCTCTGTCAGATTTCCATTACCACTACGCTCACGTCTTACACAGGCCCATGCAGTATTGGCAATTACTGATGCTGTGTCAATCTTTCAGGATTCATAATCAGCTGTTTTTCCACTTGAGGGAACTACCAACACCACCTCCAACCCACCCACCCACCCCCTCACAACCTCACCAATACCCCTGCTCCTCCTAGTCCATTTCTCTGTTGACTCTTCAGTGTAAAACATCAGCGTAATGACGTGATATTATGCTTTAACTTAAAAAGCACTGGATTACCGGCAACCACCACAGGTACCAGGGAGATTTTGTGTGAACAGTGCTTGGTGAAAGGATGTCATGGTCATCAGAAGATACAGCAAATTAAGACAGACCAAAGGCAACAACAGGCAAGTAATACAAAAAACGTCACATTCCGTCAAGAATCAAAAGCAGAATCAGTCATTTAGGCAGAATATTGGGAATGATCCACATTTTGAACAGGTTATTATTCACATTTTGTTTCTGGTATGCAGGTGGGCCTTTCAGAAATGTCATCAAGCTAACTATCAAGTAGCGCTGACACAGGCAACATTTTTTAAAAATAGCTCTCATTATGCCAAGTATCTAAAATGAATCCAGAAAACATGGAAATAGATATTGAATACAGACAACACCTTAACTAATGTCTTATGCTGCCGAGGAAAATCCCATCTCTCTTCATGCCAGTGGAAAATCTCAGTTACATTCACTGTTCTCTAACACATAGAAGCTGCTAATAACAAAGCCTCGGTTTATCGCTCAGCTAAAACATGTGACCAGTAACATGGCCCTCTGCAAAAACAACAGTCTGGTAAGTGCTGCTGAGACACAGGAGAGAGGGCCAGCTAACCCTTCCAACACAAACAAACAAACAAACACACACACACACACACGCCTACCCCCCTTTGAGCGAGCAACACACTGAGGTCTAATCGATGCAGCTCATTCATATTGAACCACAGACGTCAGGGAAAGCCGGGGGAATTACAAGCAGCCTCCACTGTGAGATCACAGCCTGGAGGAAGCCTGAGGAAGAAGAAGCCTGCCTTACTCTGGAAGCCCATTGTTTACTCTGTTCACTCTCCACAGCGTTTCTAACAGCATGGCTACTGGCTCTCCACACTCCACAGGAAAATGACACTGAACAGGTACAATGGCACTAGAGCCTGAACAATACACCATGTGTAGGAAAATTTAAACTTGTGACAAACTTTGTCGTCATGTGTCCTCTGTAGTATCACAAATATATATATTGTGTCCCAAGTTTTGCACTTCCATAACCACAAGTGTGGGAAATTTCTAGGCATTTTGCTTTAATGTAAAGTGCCTACAAGTGTCCCACGTAATGTACATCCCTAACCACAAGTGCAGGACAATTTAAGGCATTTTGCTATAATGATAAGTTCCTACAAGTGTCCCAAGTATTGCAGATCCCTAACCACAAGAGTGGGACATTTCTAGGCATTTTGCCTAAATGAGTGTGTAGAAGTGTTTTTAGAGATCTTATTGTTGTTCTTATTGTTGTTAGAGATCTGATTGTATATATATTTATTTTTGAAGTAAGGAACCATTAACTCAAAACAACAAATGTACCATTTATTTTTCTATTTCTACTATAGGCAGCAGGCCCAGCTTTGACTCCTTATGACCTAGAGGCCAATATCAGACTCGGGCCAACTTACAACCTCCTTCCTTAAGTTAGTTTGTGATCCTTTCATTACACAGACTCATTCAATAATATGTCAGATAAGCTTAAAAATAATAAACTACTTATTTAGGTCTCAAAATAACTATAGGTTGAAATGAATATGCCACCTTTACCAGTTTATTTTATACATTAAGGGTGAAATTACCCAATTTGCGACATACTGTATCTGGGGTCTTTGTGGCCCATGGGGAGAGAGGAGAGAGAAGGTGAGGCTTTGAATCAAGAAGTAGAGCAGGTCGTTCACTAATTGGAAGGTTGGTGGTTTAAACACTGGCTTTTCCAGTCCGAAAATCAGTACCTGGCCACACACCTGTGTGTCGTGTCTGTGTGTTCAAATGGGTGTATGTGACCCGTAGTGTAAAGCCCTTTGAATGGTCATTATAAATAGAAGATAACAATATAAATGCAGTCCATTTGATCGGATCGCATTCCAGCTCTAATGAAAAGCCATCAAGGCCTATATTTATTCACTTTTCATTGATTTTACTATACATATATACAAATATATATATAAATATTAGGGCTAGGCAAGTTAACTCGTTTTAATCGAGTTAACTCAAGTGATGAGTTAACTCGATTGTTTATCCGCCAATTATTTTCTTTTTTCCTGTTCTGCAGAATTATTTTCTTTTTTCCTGTTCTGCAGCAGTCAGCAACAGACTTTCACAAAATAAAAGCCTGACTTTCACAATAAAACAATAAATAATCAAACCTGAGTGAATGCGAGATAAAATAATTAATCGAGTTAACTCATCACTTGAGTTAACTCGAGTTAGTTAACTCCATTGAAACGAGTTAACTTGCCCAGCCCTAATAAATATGCATACAAACTGCTCAAAAAACTTAAGGGAACACTTAATCTTCACAGTGTTACACCAGCTCAGTTAAACGTCAGGTTTATATAGATAATTGCAACTGCTTTGGTTCAAATTAAATTGCCAACAGGTGCAATGGAGAGGCAAAAGCAAAAAGGGAATGGTTTTTATATGTGGTGACCACAGACAGCTGGTCTCTCCATATTCTTCCTGACTGATTCTTCTCTAGTTTTATGTTCTGTTCAGCCCAATCAGGTTGCATAGGTAGGCCAGGTTCTCCAGGATGGCGCATCCATACGTTCAGTTGCATTAAGGTTAGCTGTGTCTCCCAGCACAATCTCAAGAGCACAGAGGAGATACCAGGAGACCGGCCGTTACAAGAGGAGAGCTGGACACGACCTGAGAAGGGCATCAACCCAGCAGGAGGACCGATATCTGCTCCCTTGTGCAAGGAGGAACAGGAGGAGCACTGCAAGAGCCCAACAAAATGACCTCCAGCAGGCTACTAGTGTGTATGTTTCTGACCAAAATGTCAGAAACAGACTCCATGAGGTTGGCATGAAGGCCCGACGTCCTGTAGTGGGATGCTCACAGCCCAGCACTGCGCGGCTCAATAAGCATTCACCAGAGAATATCAGAATTGGCAGCTCCGCCCACCACTGGCGCCCCATTCTCTTCACCGATGAGAGCCGGTTCTCACCGAGCACATGTAACAGGCGTGAAAGAGTGGAGCCGGTGTAGTGAACGTTCTGCTGCCTGTAACATCACCCAGCATGACGGGTTGGTGGTTGTCAGTAATGGTCTGGGGAGGCATATTCTTGGATGGTCGCACGGACCTCCATGGCATAGCCGGTACCCTGACTGCTGTTAGTTACCAGGAGGAAATCCTCAGAGCAGTTGTCAGACCTTACACCGGTTGCAGTGGGCCCTGGGTTCCTCCTGGTGTTCCTCAGAGTGTGTAGGCAGTTCCTGGATGACAAAGGCATTGATGCCATTGACTGGGCCACACGTTCCCCTGACCTAAATCCTATTGAGCACCCATGGGACGTTATGTATCTGTGTATCTTACAGAGCCAAGTACCGCAACAGACTGTGCAGAAGCTCACAGATCCCAGGACATCATCCACCGACTCATCAGGACCATGCCCAGATGTTGTCAGGAGTGCAAGCAGGCACGCAGAGGCCAAACATAGTAATGAGTCACATTATGAGTTGCCATGATGAAATTCATGCAAAATGGATCAGCCTGTGATTTACATTTTTTACTTTGATTTTTATTAACTGTCAGTTTGACTCAAATTAATATCCCAACGATGATTCTAAAAGTAGGGATCAGGCACAGCTATTTCAAAATTAAACCAATAACTGGAGGAAAAATAACTTGCGATTCACAAGTTCACAATCCATAGCTGGAAGAGGAGCAGCGAAGCCAGACAATGGCTGAAAGCAAATGCCTCCACAGCAGTCTTCATCTGCCACTAATGGTCCATACCAAGCCCAACATAATTACTCCAATATAAGCAAGCACTTACATCCCATTCACACAGATAACTCACCAGTAACTTCTGCTTGAGCCTTTGGTCACTTAGGGTCTCCGGGTTGTGTCTCAGAACTCTGCTGTTGTTCTTTAGAAGATGAAAGCTGTCCAAACTTGGCACATCTGGGAGATGGTGGGAGGAAACTTCATTTCTTAGCTGTGATGTGGACAGACAAGAACACAAAAGCTTCAGTCATTTAAATCATTTCATTCAAATAGTAAATAATAATACCTTCCCTCAATCGTTATCACAATAACAGTTTTACAATTAGATAGTTTTTGTGTAGTTTTTGGATGACTTGTTCCAAATAACCCTTCACCAACTGCTTCAACGTTCCACTGGTGACGAAATTTGCTCACACTCAGTGTGTCAGTTAAGTGTGGGTGAATGGCCGCTCAGAGTCAGCAGGTGGTCTAAGTGGAAAAAGAGCTAACAGCTACACTCGATACAATCGGAAGAGAGTGTGTTTCCCCATCATTGTTCCTCACAGGTTCAACTTGACAAAAAAAGGATAAAATACCCACTGGACTACCTGCCATCCTGCTGCTTTGGGTGCAGCTCTGCACTACACCTCGAGTTCATGGAGAATAAATGCACTCAAATAAAATGCACAAGTGTCAAATCAAGCATTAAAAATAAAAAGTAATAATGTTTGCATAATGAATAAGCTTTGAAAATATAAATAACTGATGGGTTGCGCTAGCAGATAATCTGTGCAAGTCACATCAACTGATTGGTATAATGGTAACTTAAGATCACTATCCCAGTCACCCAGATGCTTCACACAGCTCAACTCACGTTCCAAAACCT
Source organism: Limanda limanda (assembly GCF_963576545.1). Taxonomy (NCBI): domain Eukaryota; kingdom Metazoa; phylum Chordata; class Actinopteri; order Pleuronectiformes; family Pleuronectidae; genus Limanda; species Limanda limanda. The sequence goes on along the minus strand of NC_083640.1, from coordinate 7,484,094 downwards.
GCAAGGAACCAAGCAACACGTTGACCAAGTGTATCAATGGAAAAACAACACTTGAGAACTCATTCAACCAGATACTTACAAACCCACACAACTATAAGATGCCAACAAGGTAAAATAACATCCTCTCTCCATGTTCAACCACTTAGCCAGCACCGCTGATAGCACTACCTAAACTGCTTGTTATTGCCAAGCTAGTGGAGCTGGCTGGAAATAATAATGCCCCCTATTAAATTATTCATGGCTCCAGTCAGGTGGAACCAGATGCTGCCTTTGTGTCATAGAGGGAGAGTTGAAACTTGACTAAAGCATTAGTAGGCCATCGCTGCATGGAGGTAAAGACTTCATGGAACAAACAGGGATTCTGCTGGGTGACAAACAAAACGCAGGATGTTATGACACTCCCCTGGCTGTTACCATGTGACATTTCCCTGCAAGTGCTCAGACAAGAGGACGATAGTTCAGTAGGTTGTTCCATATGGGGGCATAGCCTGGGGTGCAGCCTGCAGTTCACCCATCCTGTGTTGGTGTCGCTGTGTACCCGTATACCCTGACATTTGTTGCCATGGCCAGAAGATGACCTTTTTTAGTCCATGCCATGCTTTAGTGCTGAATATTAATGCTATAGTGCTGTGTGTCCGCCACTCACGGGAGCAAATAGTGCTATTTTTAGCCACATGTCCCCAGCTGTACATCTCCAACCGGGGGCCAATGGGCAATTAGTGTTTGTTTCTCATGGCAGGAGGCAGTGCCCTAACCTCCCTAACGCAAACAGACATCTGGATGAAGGCTCTCTCTGTCCTGCTTGTAACCCTGCTGCAAGGCATGACTCCCAAAGCCATGTAGACGTCGCCATCCACCTCAACTTTCATCAGGGCTCAAACACTCTTTTCTCTTCAATTTACTATCAACAGGTGACTTGTTAACCTCATCATACCATAATCCATGTTCTTGGGTGAAATATTTACTGATGTATGTGAGGGAGTATCAATTCAAATTGTCTTCAATGTTTAGAAAAATATGTTTGTGAAGTTACTTCGGGGGTTGAGACAAACAGCATCCCTGGAGACAATGGAAGATGTGTCTGAGACAAACAGAACAGAAGCCTCCAGGACAAAGATTTTATGTACGATTTATTATACAATTATTCTCTATCACTTCGCAAATTACAAATTCAACTGAGCGCCTAGTAGTGAACTAAGCACAGACTAGTGACAACATAGCATGTCCCAAAATGTTCTGGTGCAAAACTTCTGGTGCAAATATGTTACATTGGTTTCAACATATCATGGTGAGATGACGAAACGGGATCACAGCAGACTGAATACATCTAACTATCTAATCTAGAATCTGACTTTTGCAAATCTTATAACAGATGTTTCTATCTAATGTTCTAAACCTAATTCTTGGAATGAAGCACATGTAAACAGTTTCAATATCCTAAAATCAAAGTATAAGAAGAACATTTTGATTTTGGGATGTTAACATTCACTTCAAGACAATTCAAATTGGTTTCCATAAGAGTCCTGGGACAGTGATGGAAAAAAGTCAGCTTGAATCCCTGTTCCCTCTAATTGAAACTGGTGGAAAGTAACATACATTTACAAAGCCACTACCCTGCTCAAACAAGCACATAGCAACGAGTGAACAATATGAGCTCATTATTTGTGATAACTGTCAAAATGAGATTTAGTTTTCTATTTTCATCCATATTATAACAAATATTCATTCAGGCATTTGTTATTCAGGCAAAATGAGACACTAATTATTATTTAACCATACAGCCATTTGCACAAACTCATGTTAGCCTGTAGTCCCAGATTGTCAGCATTTCTACAATACTACTGTATTTCATGATACATTTGGCTGAGCAGGTATAATGAGTCAGTTTGGGAGTCTGTCATGACGGCCTCTTTATTCATTTTAGTGAGGGCAAAGCTAATTCAATACAACTTATTAGAGCTTCTTCATGCAATTACCCTGTGTTCGTGTTCATTGATGCACCAGCAGGGAGAGCAGTGGATTTGGGAGCAGGCATACCAACCACACAGAGACTTACAACATACAACAATGTAGTGCAACTATCAGTTAACAAAGAGGAATCACTGCAAAACTACAATCACGGCACAAATCATGAACACACCCAATTCCCCAATCCCCCAATCAGTCATGCTGCGGATTACATCCATTTCTGTCGTACAATATATGAAGTGTAGACTTTGAAGGAATTTAACAAGGCATCGAGTGTATTTGAATAATAATAACAGTGTTGTTACACAGTGATGTTACAGGGATGTACAGCTTTGACCTTTTGGATGATGTGTTAAATTATGTCATCATTTATGTCATAAGTAATGTATGTACCACAAACATGTTTTGTGAGGTCATAGTGACCTTGGACTTTGACAACCAAAATCTAATCAGGTGATCCTTGAACAGGTGTTCCTTTTAGAAGAAATTCCTTCAAAATGTTGCTCACAGTAACAAGAAGGGGACGGACGGATGCATTGACGGACAGGCTGAAAACTAAATGCCTCTGGCCCCAGCTGTCACCACCGTGGAGGCATAAAAAAAGTCATTGGGCTGCAACGCTCACTGCATAGCCAAGCCCTTTTCTTCCAGGCAATCTGTTGTGAAATTACACTTGATCAGAACACTAGAATCAATTACATCCTCAAATAAATAAGCTTTAACTCTGGATCACATTAATATTGCATTAATTTACCTCAACATTAAGAGTGGTGTAGAAACAGCAAGTAGGCCTTGAACTCATTGGCCCAGAGTGTCTGTGGTGCAGCCTACAACCCTCAGTTCAGAGCAGTAATTGCCCCCAACATGGTGGACACAAAATTGAATGTGTCCGTATTAAGGACATGAACATGAGACATCATCAGACATTTACAGGACACTGCTCTTGTTGCCTACTGTTAAAATGGACAAGGGTTCAAATCCATCAGTGTCATCTTTTAAGAAAAACTTAATTTAGCAAAATTGGGTTTAATTAACTTGTGCAACATGACACTGACCATAATTGACCTTTTTAAGAAAATATGGGTGGACAAAGCAGACACTGTCGGCAAAACGTGTAAGCAGGAGGAAAGGTACAAAGAGGGAGTCTGAGATTGAACCTGTGGAGATAAGCTTTTTTTAATACAAAGCAAATCCTGACAAATAATCATCACTGCCTGTGGATTTTGGCAAGATCCGAATAATCATCCCCAACTGCTCCCCTCAGACGTGATTGTCCACCTTTCACAATGAATCCAAACAGCCCTCCACCTCATCTCACCTCACCCAGACTTAAATAGAATGCACTCAGTACAACGAATACCTCCACCAGAACCAACTACACTGTGGACTACATTTTTTCAATGTGTTTAAATGTGTGTCTCATAAACTCTCGAGCAAATCAAACAAACACAAAGTTAACTTCAGTAATATTAATTTTCTTATAGCTTCTGATGAGCGCAGGTCACCGGCGGAGTGAAGGGGAAGAACAAGCGGCAGGGTAGCAGCACGGACACTTCCTGACTGCATGCAATGGGGGAAGTATTGACCGAATGAACAGTCATGAGCTAAATTAGGTCTGTGAAGTTATAAATGTTGATTTGAATACGTTTTGGGTTAATTGCCCAGATGATCTGAATCCCCACCAAAATTCACCCATACCACATCCTTCCACCATGTTTCTTTGATATCTGTCCAGTCTTACTTACAAACAAACAAACAAACATATAATCCAACCAACAAATCCAACAGACAGGGGAGAAAACATAACCTTGGCTGATAAAATGACAGTTCAGAGTGAGCCACACTCTTAAAATGTTGCTTCTAATATATGTTTTGGTCAAAACAAGTTAGTCAGGATTGGCTAAAATCCTACTGGTGTGCAAGGCTATGGCTTGGAGTCCTTCTCTGATTTGTTACACTGAAAGTGTGACAGCAACAAATGAGTACTGTGTCACATATGTTAAACTGTAGTGACAAAATAGCACCACCCTATGAACAAATAGCTACAGCTGATTTCCGGGCGCTCATCTAATCTCGTGCTGTTTACACCAGATCAGTGTTGTCCATCTGACTGAGTGGACAGCCCTGATCAACTCCAGGAACAATCAATTATGAACGTAGTCAGATCCCTGAGGTGATTACTGGCTACTCTCCTCTGACCTCCAGCGAAGTCAGCAGCCAATCCCTCCCGAATGTCTGAGCACGACTACAGCAGTCAGTCAAACTGCCAATGTGACGACAGCTGGCACAACATATCTACTTACATCACATTTGAGCAGCGGAAGCTACGGCGTCACACTAACTTCCTGTGAATTATACAAACATTCATATATGTAAAGACACAATCCACAACGTATACACACTGGTGCATTCAAGTAGATACAGATGTCGACAACAGCATGTACATAAATGCAATAAAGATTTGTGTAGAGCGGATCTAGTTTAGAGGCTTAAATGGCACAAAACATCTACATTAATCTGCCCTCACATGTAGTTACCCTCAGGACACACTAGAGATGCATACTTGCTTTGTCATGCACAGGACCGTCCAACAATCAGAACAAGTGACGCGGCTGCTGACAAGGATAATGCACATTCACTCTGCTGTCACTGACTTTCCCGGGGCCATCTTTACAGAGATTTCCCAGTGAAGACGCTGTTATGTAACGGCGGCCGCGGACCCTGCTGTTCATATCACTAATGCCTCACACTGTGGTGGGGTCACGTGCCTTATCCAGGCCACGTCCAGGCGCCAGCAGCAGCAGTGTTCCAGCTGTTACTACAGCCTAGCTTCAGTCACTCAGGAGCACGCTGAGCCGGGCACCCCTCACACCGTTTCATCCTCCACTGAGCAGCCATGTTTAGCGCCACAGCCCTCCTCTCACTTTTGATCACTGGAGACAATACGTCACACTAGCGTTGCTATCCAGTTGATCTAATGCACATACATACTGAAGACATTGATTCATTATTTGGGGACTTTAACAGGACAACGCCACATACTGAAAGGTCATAGCATTGTAAAGAAAATGATCTATTTATCCTTGTCATTGTACACACTATCTACACACCTAAACACACTAGGTCCACCACCACTGCCGCTTGAGTGTTTTATCTGAATTGACCATAGTTTCTGCATTGTGTCCGCTTAGAGTTCCGTACATGTTCTGGTCAGGTGTACATGCCCAAGGTTCCATTCATATTCAAATGAGGCTCAGCGTCAGTTTTTCGTTCCATGCATGCATAGCTGATCACACATTCCATTCCAGTAGGTAGATATATTGCACCTGGAGCATACGCAGTTGACATGTAAAGTCGGCATATTTCCAAATTTTACGCTGCAAGTGGAATCCGCAGTGTGTACCCTAGTGGACATGGGCGGAAAGTAGAGGAAACGCCGATGTCAAAACAACATTTTTAGAGCCAAACTAATTCATTAGTATGGTGAGATTACACTATACATATTTGGCTCATCTGTGTTATATGTATGTTAGTATCAGTGTAAAACGAAGAGGAAATAGGACTAGAGAAATTTCAAAGATATCTGTGGGGTCATTAAGAAACACTGTTACAAATATTGCCCTCACGAGAGCAATGACAAGTTAATTTTGCAGTATATTTAAAGCTGATCTAAGTTGGAATTTTATAGGTCTAGGGTGTGAAAGGGGCCACTTCTAATGAAGAGCCTGACTCTACAATTCTTCTCACCTCTGCTGAGTATTTCAGCATCTTTGTTTTGGTTCACACTTTTTCTCCGGCTGCAGAGAGCAGATTTTAACACAAAAAAACAGAAAACACTACCTGCCCAGCTCAGTGCCAGACTTAAATTGAGCAGCTTAAGTTACAGATACTTCGATCAGGGGCTGCTTGAGACCGTAAACAGAGCTAAAGGGTAATCAAAACTCAAATTTGCTAGGTGGACATAAACATGACTCCAGATTAATGCTAATGTTTCTCGGTGTGAGTTTGCCAACAAGCTTGAGATATTTTAAAGGAGAAAATATGTCAGTGTCCTGTTTACAACCATTTTCTTCTAACCCGATCTTAAAAATTGGTAATTATTAAATTGCGAGTTTAAAAGATCTTTATTTATAATATCTGAACTGTAAATATATAAATATCAGATTTTAAAACTCAAATATCACACCACAAAAATCCAGTAGAAAATCAAATTAAGCTAATAACAGATGGTTTTAATGCGAAATAAAACAGTGTGATGGGTTCTAAATCAAAATAAGTATAGTTTAGTAAGTGTAGTAGTCTGTTAAAAAAGCAAAATGTCTGAACTCTCAATGCGGTAAGCCCCACCCATTTGCTGCGACCACAAGGACGAAATAAACATCAAGAATTTTATGCAAATATTCTTGACCTAAGGCTGGATTAAAATTATAATGCTCAACAACAATATTCGTCCTTCCCCTTGAACTCTCCACCACCAACACCACATTCCCAACTTCCTCTCTTTGCTATCACCTCACCGCGGAGAAAACAAATTTGGGTTCAAATATGAATACCTGTCCCCTGTGCATAGTGAGGATAAAAGTCGGTTGATGGCAGCTCAGGGATAACCAGTGAAATGATGAATGGCCATGTCTGCTTGTCAAGGTGGGCAGGAGTAACGGTACAGTATGAATGGGAGATTTGTCGTCAGAGTACTCCCTCATATCGGAGGTGTGGGTCAAGACTGACAGGCCTAATTATGGAGGCTCTTCAAATGAGTGACCTTGGGTATCGGAAGAGACATCCATACCTGTGCACACATGCACGTACACACACAGACAAGATATGTTCCCACAGAGGAAATCTCAGCTTATTCTTCACTGGCCAAACCCACTACTGCCCTCTGCTCTCATGACTGCCACCTATAGGATCTTGTCTCACTGCAAAGTCTGAGGCTAATGACACTACCAACAGAAACACTTATCTCCTTTACACACCTATTAACCCCCCTATACCACAGCTATTCATACTGTGTACACAAAAATTCAAGAACACCTATCGGATTGAGGAAAAAAAACATCAACCACACGGGATCAGCTCTTGTCGTCACAACTTTGGTATCGATATTCTGCACAAATTTCCGATATATTTTATGCAAGTACATTAATCAACATCATGGCAGGCTACATATGACAAATCAATTAACTTAACTCCTGTAATCCTTATGATTTTCTCTACATAGAACTAACACATCTGCTCTGCATGTAGACTCAACAGAAAACCCCTACTGACAGGCATGAAAGTGACAACCGAAACCAACGTCAACCCCGATTATCATATCATATCATATCATCCACAGACAACATGCACCGCTCCTGCTTTGGAGAATCAAGTGTTCCTTTAATATCCTGCAGCATGCTTGCCGATGGCACAAGAAACTGAATCAATGTAAAAAAAAAATAAAGCAGTGACTCCTTACTGCATGCAAATGATGTGCAATGTCCTCTGGCTCCTCACAGTCCTGTCAAACCTTCACTCGTGTGCAGAGCAACTTAAAACAGATTGATCCATCTCATGAGAAATGCATGGAAGGGGTCAATGGCAATGAGTGTGTGAAATACAGAAGATATCAATTTCAGTTATCTTAGATGCTAACAGTTACAGGCACCAAGACATGTTGTGATCATCCTCATCCCTAAGCAGCAGCAGCAGTGGCAGCAGCAGCAGCAGCAGCAGCAGCAGCAGCAGCAGCAGCAGCAGCAGCACAGGGATCCTGCACCAGAGCCAGTACAACAATCCCTGGCTCAGAAAAACACGGCTTGACAGCAGGCGGAGGACGGTACAGTACCTTAGCAGCAGCAGTTAAAGGACCGATGCAATGGCAAGTGTTTTCCTACTGTGTTGGCAGGACAGAAAAGGAGCCAGCAGCAGGACCGGGACGATGGCTATGGCAGCTCTGTAGCATAAAATGGTTCATCAGTGTTCGGCAGAAAGAGGCACAGCCAGGCAGCGCAGGGAAGGAGCGAGAGAGGGAGAGAGAGAGAGACAGAGAGAGAGAGGGAGAGAGAGAGAGAGACACAGCCAGCGAGCATCATTCAGCTCACACTACAGTGGCTGTGCAGCAGAGCACACACATCAACACGCCCCCTTTCTCTCTCTCCCTCTCTCTCTCACTTTCTCTCACTCACACACACACACACACACACACACACACACACACTTACACGCTTAGTCACACAGACACAGATATGCAGGGGTGCAGAGGCGTTATAATGCGCAGCAGCACTGAGCAGTGCTCCCTCTCCAGGATGTCTTTCGTCTCCGTTAATCAAAATTGGTCATTCTCGCTCTTATTCCCAGCAGTCACAGACAATCCCGTCAATAAACCCTCCCAGCAGCAACGCTCTACATCGTTCCACCTCGCCACCACTGTGCAGCAGCCATGATTAAAGATGGCAAGGTCATGTGAGGTGGCATACCCTTTGCTCTTTGCTTGGACTCTGCTCCCAGTTTTGTTGCAGTGATTCTCAGCTTTCTTTCTTTTTTTTGCAGGGACTCTGCCTCACCTCGTCACAGGTCATTATGCCACACAGGCTCCCCCAGGAGGCTTGCCTTGACAAAGCCTCACTCACTGAATGGTGTGCTAGACCAATCAGCTATCACAAACTGCAGCAACACCATTAGCATCCAATCACAGATCAGGAAATCAAGTGCAGAGGGGTATTAAAGGGGATTATTTGGGCCATCCTGGGTTATTTTTCCACTATGGAGGGATGGAGGAGAGCGGCAGAGCGTGTGCAGTGTGGCTGCCCTCTGTGGCTCACAGTAGTGCTGCACTCTGTTTGGGAAGAGGAGAGAGGAGGAGCAGGGCCCAAAACATCCTCGGTGTGGATGCCTAGCAACCACAGTAGCTCCTTACCCCTGTTAAGATCCGTCCCTCCCCCTCTAGCAGGACCCTCTCTGCAATTCCAATTGAGAGCCTATATTGCACAGTGGCTGTTTAACACTCAAGGCATTGTGACTTCACATGCGATTGATGTCAAATGTTCCCGCCTATGTCCTCTACAATGAGTGGAAACCACACCTGATGTTAGCACAATAATATCAGCTGCTACGGACAACTGCACTGTACATTTGATCTCCTCTGGGGCAATCACTAATTTAACTACATGCATAGAAGAGCAGGATTAAATCCACACTATTATTAGACTTTTTCAATCACTTGACAGGTAAACTGTATTTCGTAAAAAATGTGTAGACCAATTTAGTTTATTATTTTACATGTATTTGTTTATATGTATATAGAAATATATATTTTCATAACAAATAATTAATATATAATTCTCTTTCTGTATATTGAAAAAAAAATAAAAAATATTGATATTGCTTCCCATGAAATGTTGATGGGGGGATGGCGCATGACCCAATGAAGATCCCAGAAATGTTGAAGTGGATCCAGAAATTTTTTCCAATCCAGGATTTTGTTCTATATTCTTTAACGTGATGATATGGGGCATAGCGGGCATTAGCCTTGGCAGAGTTATGTGCTCTCTTCTAGTTTGATATATTTACATAATATGCACAGTGTGAATGTGATAGCATGTAGCACAATCAGAAAGGGAAAGATCACAATTTGTTTTATATGGCAATGATTGGATGAATCATTCTAATAAAATCATTAACTGTGGGATCACGGTATCTTCTGATTCCTCACCAGGGCATACAGAGCTATGTTAGAAACATCCACTAACCGTTGCTGCTGTTGGTCTCGTATTAGCTTATTTTATTTTTTTATATAGTGATTCAGAGGATGGCTGCCTACCTTGTTATGTTACAGGGCACCAAACCTGTTCAGACAGCTGTCAACGGATGTCAGGAGGCAGAACAGGAGCTCCGGGCCTGCCTTAACTCAGCTGACTGAGACACGTTTGGAGGTGTGAACAGCTGTTTTGACATTCCCTTTTGTGAAGGTTCTGCAGATTAACAACATGCTGTGTGAGGTGCAACAACAACAGCATCGAGAGCTATGGCAACATACACATACATTTTAAAAGAAGCGAAAAAAATATGAATAAAAAGGGAGCAACATGGATATTTTGGGGATAAATGTCGATCCAGTCACACAAGAAATAAGACAGTAAAAAATAATTAGTAATAACATTAGTATCAAAAGGATAGAGGCCTAAATTGAGAATAGAATCACCATCAATTATTGAAAATATGGAGTCTTAATCATTGACTGGTATGCATTTCATATATCAATATAAAACGTCCTGCTGAGCTCATCACGTCCTTCCTCTTTCCCATTCCAAACGGGGGCATAAATACTAACCTTTAAGGCTACAGACCAGAGGAACTCACTTATTGAGGTTCATTGTACAGCAGGTCCTGTCCTGCCTCCTGCTGTTTGTTTACAGATTGAACTACTGTGATGCTGTCCACACCTGCCTACTCTCAGTCCTGTCTGAGGACTTCGGCACAGCTTTCATAACAAGCATGAGTCAACAGAAATTAGAGCTGTGTGATATGATGGTGTATATCATAAGTAGCCTTCAGAAATGTTCTGCCTGGAAAATTCTACAATAAAAATCATTTGATTTCATGAAGACTAGAGGACATACTTCCTATGTCAGCTACACAACATAACTCAGTTAGAGAAATTCTACATCCCATCATCCAGATATTAGAATAGTAATAATAGATCATTAAGATGTTTCGATACCGATGCCAACATCAGAAATGCCATCCCATCCCATATGAGCAAAAATGTTGAGTCAGACATCAGCGATAGACAAGTCTATGTACTGTTCCAAAAAATACGTTTTTAAAATATATAAGTTTCACCCGGAAAAAAAGGCAATCTCTTTTTCCCGCACTGTAATGCCACTGACAAGCACGGGTTTTAGAGCAGTACGGAAAAAGTAATTTCAAGAAGTGCATTGTTAGCCAGAGCTCGCTAAAATGTCAGCAATTTGCCAATATTTCACTCTGGTCCCACAAGTAAAATGCAAGACTTCAGCTTCGAGCAATTCAAAGTAATTGTTTTGTATTCCACGATTTATTTATTTACACTATTTTTCAGTGATTGTAATCTATATAATACAAGAATATCTGTGTCATTCATTCTCTGTATGCATTTGTTTTTCAAATGGTTTAACCTGAGCAAGGCTAAACAACAATGGCAGCCATCATCCCTTCCATACAGGTTTAGGGACAAGCAGCTGTTGAAATCTGTTATATTAGTTGTTTCTTGTTAAATGCACTGATATTGGATCAATACAATCCAATATCAATTGGTCCAGGTATTTTTTAGAGAAATGGTATCAGAACATCTTACATAGATCAGACAGAAGTTCAAATACCTGCCCAAACCCAAAATAAATAGAAATAGAAACCACTTCAGTTTACATGCTACACTACTACACATGATTCCACCACCACAACAGTTACAGCCAAGGCAGGTTTTTACACAGTCAACAACACTGTATTAATGATACAGCCTGAATGTCACTCTGCACGTGGACACTGATGTAAGGTTATTTTCTTACCCAGCTTTATTTAACATTACTGAAAATAACTGCTTTTATTTTATATCATCTATTTTCTGCATTAAATATACAGCAATTGAAAAAAAGCCATGTTCTCCTAAAGTGCAGGATTGTACCAGCAGCACTTCAACGCCACAGCCACTTGACTGACTGTTCAGCTTCTTGTCTGTCCTTGTGGTGTATTATGTTCAGTTTCTGTGAATCCCTGACCCTCCTAACCTTTTTAGAAAGTTACTTGTGACTCACAAGATCATCTAAAAGTAAGGTTTCAAGCAAATATAAAAATACATGTTGAGTCACTATCTACTAATACAGACTAGTGCAAAACATACAGCAAAACTGCCAAACAATTTGATGAAACTGTGTATTTTAAAATGTATTAAGTAAAATGCATATTACATAATGGCTTGTTGTGTAATCTCTTTATGATTTAGCAAATAGCATTTTGAGAAAATAAAGTCTTACAATATCAGTTTGTTTCTAAGCTAAATCAGCATAAGAGATGAACGCCACATATGGTTGCGCTCATTAAAGTTGAGCCTCGGTGACAGTGGGGAGACTCGGCCGACGAGCACAGGGGGAGGTCAGATTATGGCTGCAGGCATCTAGTGCTGACCCTGCCGTCGTCCACCACCGGCTGAATCAAAGCTTTGTCCATTTAAAGCTTAACAACCAGATCACAGGATAACAACACACCGCGCTCACCTTATCAGTGCCACTCATCCGGCTGTTCTCCTTCGAAGTGGTTAACCTTTGTCTCTGGCGCAACACGGCTTCCCTCTGAGACGGTTTCAGGAGTTTCTCCACCACGCAAGTCTGACAACCCATCGCCCCCTAGCCCGGGAGAACACACGAAGTTAAGCCACGCATCACGTCACGACACATTCTCTCCGATACATTTCCTGTTGTGTTGCAAGCTGTAGCTTACCATGACAGAACAGTTTGCATGCTTCCCCGAGCGCGTGTCATGGTCCGCGGCTCCAGATGATGTCATAGCTCCAGCATGAGCAGATTATAAATATCTGTATTCAGCGGTTACATAATAATGGATGTCGGATTATTGTCAGTACACACTGAGCGACAAGATGCCACAGCTGCCACAGGAACTGCAAAAAACAATGAAATCACCTTCACTTACATTTTAGTGATATGAAAAAAAGAGCAACTTGCAAGAAATTCACTGTGTCTTAAAAGGTGTATTTTTTTAATATTTGTATGTGTTTATTCATTAAATTTGAAAGATTATAGCATCACATTCATGAAATCTAAACAGCATCATTGTAGTTTTTGAAATACATGGTGTTGAAAGGTAATATAAACATTAAGATTATCTAGAGCTTAGAATTCAAGCTTTCCTGACCTTAAAATTATGATTTGCTGTGGCTGTAGGGTATAATTTGACTACAGACTAATAATACTCTCAAAAAAATCCACTCTATTTGTTTAATATTTTACTACCACCCACCTGGGATGCAGGATAAGCCTTGCTCCAGCAAAAATGAGGCTGCAACTCCCACACACAGTGGTCTGGTCATCAGTTACAGTTCCTCTGGGTCAGCCAAGCCAGCGCTCTCCAGGATCTCTGCAGAGGAGACTGTTAGGTTTTCCTTCCCTGTCACTTCCAATTCCAGTGAGACCGAGCACTTTACTATACTCTGCAATTCACTCCTATTATTTTTAAGAGCAGGGACATATCTCATCCAGTGCACACACTCAGTAACAGAAAAATCACTCGACAGCCTTCAAATGTGATGAGAGTAATTTCTACACAGACCAAATAAAGCGACGCCTCTTGCATCACTTTGAAAGACTGCAATAAGAGGTCCTCAGTTTCCCTCTCATTGGTCAGAGAAATCTGTGGTTTCTGTTTAGTCATCCCCAACAGGCCTGTGTTCATTATGTAAGAGTCACTGGCAGATTTTTGTGTATGAAGGCCTACAGGGTTATATTTGTGCAAACACAAGATGTTCACAGGGGTTCTGATTTGGAATCCAGTAGAGACACTTCCTCCCACTATCCAGAAATTAAGATAAAACATCCTGGATGTGAACGCTGCCAACTTGTGTGTGTGGAGCCAAGAGTCTGTGGACTAGGGATTGAAGGATGGAGGCCGCAGTAGCGAGGTCCTGTCGATGTACACACTAAAACAATCACAAATCAGTCTCACCTGTCCATCATGACCTTTCACTCGTCATCAAATAATTAATTAAATCCAAACTTATCCAAAAATTTGCAGTTTGGTCGATGTCCAATCGAATAACACGCAGGAGGCAGGATTTATTACGTACAGTACCTGGACTGAGAGGCTTTGGCGTCACTTTTGGGGAGCGGTTATGTCCTACATCATTCTATACAGTCTGTGGTCGTGATCAGAGTTCAGTAGAGGAGACACATTCTGTACTTAAGTAAAAAAGTACTTTTACGTTATAAAAACAATAAGTATTCGTATGTGGGAATTAAAATAACTACTTTTGTAGGTAGATTGCATAACTTCACACAATAATTGAGCAGAAGCCAAAAAACACCTGCACATTATGTGTCCTGTACAGATGTTGCAGGTACATTTCCATCAGATATGCACAGTGGCGGTAGGATAATAGTCGCATACTGACAGATTTAATATTGTGACTAACGTGGAGATAATCATTTTAATTATTTTGACTATGAAGTGTCTATCAAAACAAGGGTGTTCATTTTTGACTGAGGAAGGTCAAACTCACATCAAATATAAGTAGGATGTATTTCTCTGGGTCTCATCTCTGGGATGGGTGAAACGCTTAAATTACTAAGTTTTAGATTCATGTACTGGCAGAGACGAACATCAGGCTCCAGGGTTTACACTACACCAGAAAGCAGGTTTAAAGCCCTGGATGTACAGTCTGAAACTAGCGTTAGCACTGCAGACGCTCACTGGACTCATGTGTGAGCAAGGGTCTGTGATGCACTGACCTGTGAAGCTGAGCTCTCTTTAACAGGGTCCCGCTGGAGCTTCATCCATTCTCCTGCTATCAAGGGCCACAGATCAGTGAGGCCAGACTGCTGCTGCTGCTGTGGAGAATGATAACATGAGCTAACAGGTGTGCAGCTGTGACTAATGCTAATATGATGAGTAGTCCGTGAATATAACGAAAATAAACAAGCTAAACTGCTCGAATATTGTGACAAAAACGAGCTATCAGCTGGCCTTGATTTCTTTTTTTTCTGACATTTTTTTTGCTAGCGTTCAATTACCTGCTTGGACTGAAGCTAATGTGACGCAGCAAAGCCTAACCACTGCCCTTGTTCTACCCCGTTCCTGAGCAGCCATGACAGCATCTCCTGCAGCATCAGGCCCCCTGTGGAGCTGATGCGCCATTTAAACTCTCCTAGTTTGGTGTACTTCCCTATTTACCTCTTGTCCACATGCGCGCGTAAAGTAGTCCCTACAAGTACTTTACTCAGTACATTTTTCAAATAAAACACAGAACAATAAAACCTTATATTTCTTTATATATAAATATAAATAATAATACAAACATTACCAGACATACGTTGGCACAATATACATATATATATATATAAAAACGTTATAGTAACTTAAAATAAAAACAATATAAATATAGTGCAAAATATAAACATATACAAAATTGTAATATTATTGAAGCATGGTAAGGTCAATTAAAAATGCTTGCTTTCTATTTTCCTCATCTAATTTATTTTTTTTACCTCCAGATGAGTAACTCCTCTTCATTTTTCTAGTGACTGGCCACATTATGAGACACTGCTGTGGAGTAAAGGTTGGTCAGCCCTTGGGGGCCCCCTCATGGCCAGGGGCCCCAAGCAGTTGCCTGCTTATCTGTTCACAAGCAGGGCCTCTGCCCCCAGGTGCAGGTAAAGGACTACACAACCCCACCCACCGTAAGGCAGAGGGGGAGAGGACTGTTAGCAATTAAAGTTAGCAAGGTGAAAACAAGTGAGGATTCAGATTATCTATATTTGTATATGTTTTGTGTGTGTATTTGTTTGCATTAAAATAAAACAGGATTATAGTGAGTGGATTTCAACACGTTTGACAGAGGATGTAACATAGAGTGTGTATACTTGATATTCAGTTTATGGGATGTACACAGTGCATCTAGGTAATGATTGTATATTGAATGTAACCATGAGGTTGGTTTAATTGACAGGACAACTTTAAGTAGATAGTTTCAGTGGTGTCTGGGTGAATCATTATTACAGCACAGTAGTGGAAGTGAAGTGACCAATGCTTTATTATTGTGGTGGTTTGCTTGTACTGCAGTAGATCTAATTTAAAAAATAAATGTTTGAGAAATGGAGAGTTTCAATATCTGTTTTTTTCTATTATCTGCCTAATGAAGAAAATTCTTCATTCTCAAATTTAAATAGTCTGCTTACTGTCACTCTTAGCATCACAGACAACACGGAACATGTTGAACAGAATGAATTCTATATTATTCAAAACAAAAATATTATAAATAAGAACGCATAACCTTTTCACACATTTGTTCTTGTTTAACTTCAACATGGCCATACAAATGACTCATTCAAATACACCGCTGTGTCCAAGCTTAATCTCAGTTCATAAAGTTACTTGACATGACATCGAAGATGTCTGGATCAGTGATCTGGAAACATCGTCGTGCAGATTTTGAGGACATTCACTGGCATTTCTGTCTAAGGGCACCTCTGAAGTTTTCTTTTGATCTGATTCATAGAGATGAAAGAACCTGCCCTCCAGGGACCTGCCTCCACTTTCTTCACTAATCTTGTTTGGTTGATTACACGGAAGTCAAACGCTTTGTGCAAAGTGCTAATTAGTCCTGAAGTAAACAGCACCCTCAGTTTCTTTCTGCTTCCTTCTAAATAGGGAGTCTCCAAATGTTTGGATTGCTAAAGAACAGAGAGCATGACCTTATTTCAGAGGTGTTTCCAATTTAATTTATCTGAATTGTTCACCTTTATCAGCCTTGGTATGGCAGTATGAAACGAAATAAACAAGCACACAATCTGCAGGGACCTTTTTACTATTATCTTTATTCCCCTGACTGAATTATTATGTATAAAACACAAGATAAAAGCTAAAAACACAAACAAAAATAATCAAATGTATCAAAATGAAAATGCGTGCTCTTGAAATATCATTCAAGAGTCCTGTTTTACAGCATGACTTTTTCACAACTAGTATTTCAGTCATCACACACATTGATCATGATAAATACAATTCAATAAGTTAAAGTTCCATATTAAATGTCAAGGAGGCACTTTGTAAGAGCTATTAAATCAATTGATGACTTCCATTTGATTAATCCTAGCGAGATTCCTTGTTGAAGTAGCTTTTCATTTAGTTCCCATGGATTACAGTAAATATACACAGAACAGAACATAAGGATTATACAATAGATACTCTGAGCTATAGTTAAAGCATTTTGTAAGGCACACATATGCTTCTTTTCAAAAATAAGATGAGCAGACTGATACCACTCCAATGTCTAAACACTGCTAAATATGAAGCTGCAGCCAATAGCTTAGCATTAATGAAACAGCCTGGCTCTGCCCACAGGAAACACACTGACCCAAAAGGCACCTCTGACGTGATATATCTTGGTACCGGCACCAGTGACTTCCTGGAGCTGCTACGTGTTTCCTTGCCAACCAGCAAACCTCACAATGTGGAAAAGAGTCCAGGAAGTCACTGCATCTGAAATAGACAAGGAATAGTGTGGCACATAATAATCCCCCATAAAACCTTTATATGTCAGGTCTTCTGTAACCTTTGGACTAAACCTGGCCAAAATTGATTTTTTGGATGGATCAAACCCTTATGGCAAATAAATGTAAATGAGCCATGCTATTTTATGGTTAAACCAAAAACGTTATTATAAATAACCCCAAATTGAAATAGACATCCAACTGATTATTATTATTAATAGCAATTTTTTTCTTTTACAGAAAATCTATATATAAGTGCACATCTTTTCAGCATTGCTGTTTATACTGTAAAAAAATCGACTCTTCATATCAGCAAATATAAACGTTTACATCAATTTGTCAGTGAAAGGCTCATATCGACTGATTTTTGTTAGCTTACCTATATATGTGGCCGGGCTCCATTTTGGACAGAGTAAGGCTAGCTGCTTTCTGTTCCAGTCTGAGAAGCTAATGTTAAGGCTTCTGGTGGTGTAGCTTCATATAGACATGAAACCACTAGTATCATCTACCTCTCTCTGCTAGGAGGCGAATAAAAGTATTCCTCCAACATGTAAAACAATTCCTTGAGATACAGAAATGTCTGAAGGTGATACACAATATGAATATTGGCAGCAACAGAGAATGTACACCATTGTATGATTGTGATGTGCTGTCAGTGTTCATTGTATCAAAGCTAAGGCAAAGGGATATCTGCAGAACCTTTGTTCTACCTGTATAGAACTGCTCCAGAACAGTGTATCATGAGGTCTGATGTTGCCAGATCATCTCTGTTATGCTGTTGGATACCTGCCTCTTCACTACAGGAGCAGCCCACAGTGCTAACAGTCTGCAAACCATGACATCCATCACTCAAAGACTCCGACTATTATGATGAGTAAAAAGATGAGAACTGCAGCCCCACATGTGGCAAGGCAGAGACGTTTCTGTCAAAAGGAGAAGAGAAGAGGAGTCAAAAGGGGTAATTAAAAAGCCTTTTTATCATTCAACGGCTGAGATACACAAATTGATTCATGGGTATGGATGGACAGATGAATACTGGGTTTGAGGAATTGTAGTTGTGGAAGTGGCAGTACTCACAGAGGACTCACACAGGAGGTTTGGTTAGTCCAACAGACAGGCCAACAATTAGTGCAATGACAGCAAGCAGGATCAACAGAGCAAAGGCAATGATGATGCATTTCTGTCAATTGAAGAAGAGGTGGTTATTTGACCTGCAACTATAAAAAGGCTGCAAAGTGGTCACATATGACTTGAACATATTGTATTGTAGACAATTACACATATTTTACTCAAGAGATTAAGAAGGAGCCCATACCCTCCGGGATTTTTTCTGGTATCTCACTGCCTTTTTGGTCTCTTCCTTTGCACGGAGAATGTATTCGGCTGCGTTGGAGACGTTCTTCTCAATGTTGTCAACCATTTCCCCCTAAATGATAGGATCAGAAGTTGTTGGTATATTGTGTCTTGGTACTGGTGGTACCAAGACGTTTTCCTAGACAATTCATGTTGTTATAAAGGTTTCCAACCCATTCAATCTCCTGCTGCTTGGATGAGACAAACTTGAAAAAAAAATTCCAGACCTAATTTTCCGAATATTTTCCAGAGTTCATGCTTGAAAACTGTTTAAACGTCCAATTGATAAGAGCATATTTTACTTACAAATCTTTCTGAATAAACTCCTCTGTTACCTGAGTTTCTACCAGCATTGCCATGTCCATGAACATGGTATGGAGCTCTCTGATGCTCGTCTCCAGACGAATGATGTCTTGGTGTCGTGACTCTATCTCGTTTACGGCCTGCCGTGTGATCTGGGAATCAGAAATTATCTGAGGGAGAGAGAAACAAAATTAAAACACCAGTAAATTGTCCTTGATGTGTGAAGGAATAAAAAAGGCGTTGCAGCACTACCCCACCCCAGATCATTTGATTCTACACCACCACTAGATGGCAGTAGCAGCTATTATTTCCGCAATACCAATACATTTCACAAGAAAGCATGAGAGAACTTACATCAGATGTAAAGATGGATGGATTCCCACTTTCTAACATGTACTCCAGCTCCTCAATAGTGGTCGATCTTCCAGCTAAACAATAATAAAAACAAAACATGATTTGATTAATTCCTCCTCCCCTTGAAAAAGAGAATGTTGTTATTGTTTGCCCACAGCCAACTCTGAGTACTTCAAATATTATACTAAAATTAAATGTTAATATAAAAAAAAAAATCACGTTATTTTAAATCAATGGACTGTTTTGAAGGCATATATTGTGATTTACCATAATAAAAGTACAAGCGTTAGTTATAACAATCAGAAGATGAGAAATGTCTGAACACCAGTTGATGCTCAAACTTTTTTACTTTACCTCCCAGGCTGGAAATGTTTTGGATACAGGTAGGTACTTACCTGGGAGGTAAAATATATAAGTTTGTTGGACATTTCCTCTCGCCTGGTTTTCGTCAGTCCTGTCCAGGACCTAGTACTTTATCAAGTTTGGATGTGCGTGCTTTTGTATACCTGTCTTGTCTGATTAGCGGTCCTATAAACAATATCAATAACAATTTGTCAGTGAGCCAGGACTGAAACCTGTAACCTATAAACTGAAGCAGCTAAAAGGAATTCAATCCATCATTCATTTTATGTCTATTGTTTGTCAAAAAAAAAACCTGGACTGTTTCCACAATAATCTCTATTTACTGACAGTTCAACAATGCAACATGAAGCAGTATGTACATGCAGAAATATCAATATTTTACAATGGGATGTGGTCTCCACACACATTATGTCCCTACACTTTGTAGTATTGTGTCTCATTATGCAACTGTTGGTCTTTCTCTGAAACATAAATTATTTTATATTCTGGGAGGAAGAACACTTAGACCCTCAATCAGGGAGTGTATCAGGGCTGTGTAATAATCTGGTTCATAATGATGTTGCAGAGTAAAAAAATAAATAATAATCCTACATCAAAAGATGCTGCAGACAGGCCACATTTAAAAATTAAAAGGCTGTTGTCACCCCTGGCTCAGAGACATGATGTAGACCAACTGAAAATAATTCACAGGGCTCAAGTAAATAGCTTGAAGAGAATAGGCTGCAGCCATTGTAAACTGCAGGGAAAGTGGACTGAGCTCTGTGTATGATTAAAAGATTATTTATCTAACACACTCTGTTTAAATTAGAGACTTGTGATCTTGTGAGCTCATCATTCATGTAGCACGCATTTAAAAACAATAAAAAAACATGACTCTGGCATTTAAAAGACAAATCCCCTCCGAGTGATGAGTGTGAGAACCAATGTAAACAACAAATATGTGGTACGGCACATCCTGATGCGTGTTTAATCCCAGGGTAATTCATTTGTCTGGCAGTGCTGTGAAGCTGCTGTGTATTAAGTTTGCTGTGTGAGGAGAAGAAGAGGCTTCATTGTAGCTCCACTGACTGAGCAAACAGAGAAGAAAATGTCATATATGAGCCACTCGGGGGGACATGGCTGCAAACACAGGGATGACTTCAACACATTGGGGTTTTATTCCAAATGCAAAATTATAAATGATAAAGTTTTCATTTATAGCAATATAACAAAAGTCCAATATCGATATATTGCTTATATATTGTGCAGCCAAGTCAGGGGAAATATCAAACTACCTTAGATTTGTGAAATGTTTTGCTCTTTATCAAGAGAGAGTAAACCAAGCACAACCTTTACTCAGGAGAAAAATCTGGCCATAAACTTAAAATAAATATTAAGGTTACATTTATCCTGACCATTATTGATATTGATTCATATGATTGTTTTTTTTATCTTGAAAAGATTTGTACGATATGGCCACGCCATATATTCTGCACTGTTAAAGTAAGGTACAATGACAATTATGTTGAAGTGAGTCACCGCAAGACTTTAAATTATTATCTAAATCTCATTGCAACATTCATCAGACAACTGTTTATTTAAATAATGTGATGTTTTATTGTAGTTGGCTCCTGCTGTGGTCTTAAGTTTATTTATGGTAAGGGGGGATGCAGTTGTAACTATAAGATTATGAGGAACAAAGCAACCCCACACCCCTCGTAGAGAAACAGCTGCTGAAATGCTATAAACAGAAAGGTTTCTTTTCCTGAAGCCATGCCTCCTGTTGTACAACACCCTCCCTGGAGAGACTGAGCTGTGTGCAGGTGCTCGCTCTATGTCACACACCTTTCTCTATAGCGACTCCCCAGAGAGACAAATCTGGGACACAGTATAACACAGCCCTGGTTCAGCTCGCCGGCAGACATCTAGGACGAAAGGTAACGCCTCTGAACGCTGTGAATGAATGGTGTAAGTCTGCAACTACACGGGCAGTGGTTGGTGTGGCTATGTGAAAGACAGGTGAAGTACTGTTACACAGGCCGCTGAGCCCTTTGCCCGTTGCCTGGGCAACGCAAACACAGTGAGGTATCGGTCTCTTCCACCTGCAGTGGAGAACTGGAGCCTCTCATTAATGCTGGCCGCAGGGACTATGGGAGACGGTCCTATTTTTTGCCTTTCACTATTGTCTCATGTTACCCGTAATACAATGCACCTGATACACACTGTTGTTGCATTTGTTTGTCACCATCGTTTAGAAACAAGACGACCAAACAAACTCCTAAAGAAGTTGTGGAAAATAAAGTTGTCAAACTCACTTAACACAAGTTAAAACTAATAATCCAATCCTATATATTTATAATTATGCTGCTACAGTCACAAATACTGCTTATTTACAGTTTTTATTTATTCTGGCTTGTGAGGATGTACTTTATATCTTCATATAATTTGCTCGGTCTTTATTGTATTTCTATTCTGTGATCAGTCCTACTACTCCTCACTTAACCTCCATCAAAACTCACAAGACATTGAAAGTCTGATGTTTGGATGTGATCAATCATGACTTAAATATGTTTAAATGAAAAAACCTTGACATCTTGAGGAAATTTGAAAGAAACAACTTCCCATCCTGCTGCTGGCGTCTGTTTATCAACAGTCAGGTTTGTGTCCAGAGAAGCAGAAGAGGAAACCGGTGTGGTCTGTTTCCTGGATCCTGTCCCAACAGCGCCTCAGCCTTTTATTTGTCACTCTTTTTATCTCTGGATTTACAAGTCTGGCACTCACAAATCTTGTACGTGCGACTACATTAAGGCCAGAGCCACGTGTAACGACTATTTCATGTCAGCATGACCAACTGATATCGTTAATATTACTGCTCAAGCATCATAGAAAGTTAAATATGGCCGATATTTTGTGGCCTCATGAGGGGCCAGCGGGTTCGTTATTTGTCACTCACTTATCTCCAGTTGTCTCTGGATCCTGCCTTTGCTTCTTTCCCGAAAGAAAACTTGCGTCTCATTGTACTGGGTCATGACCTCCACAAACTTCCTTGACAGCACTGTGTGCTGAGGACAAGTGAAAACACAAGGACAGAGTGTGAGGCTGTAGATTTGTATAACCAATGACCCCCCAGCCCAAGTCAAACTCATTTCTAAAGTTTGGAATCAAAAGTTATTTGTACAATTTTTTAATAATGAACGTGGCAGCTACATTCTCAGATCTGAATGTGAAAATTATATAATTTTCCTTTGAAAGGTATATATATATATATACCTTTATATATATAACATAATCTCAATTTCTTTATAAATACTCATGTACAAAAAAATGGGTGAAAAATATCCTATTTGGGAAGTATATGTAACTTATATGTGACGAGTCAGTCATCAATGTTTGTCCATACCTGTGTTTTCTGGATCCTGAAGTCAACAGAGGATCTGTTGGCTGCATCATCTTTGGGTAAACTCTGCTCCATGGCTTCAGAGGGAGACAGTTATGATATAATACTACAGGACAGACCAGACCACATCACCTTTTGTTCAGCGTTGTTAATGAATATAATCACAATAGTAACTTTATAGAACTTTTCAAAACTGCTTTTACAAAGCGCTTCATACAGAGGACAAATAAAAACAACAAAGCCAAGAAGCAGATGTGAAAAGTGATAAATAATGTTAGGTTCCGCTCACTTTTTAATTTTGTTCGCACCACGTTGGCGTTCCCTCTGATATCAATGGTCAGTGCATCCAGTTGATCCTTTGTTCCTTCACACACACACACACACACACACACACACACACACACACACCGAACACACACACACACACAAACACATACACAGGATACACATTGACTGTGAGAAAAAAAAGAAAGTCATCCAGGTAACCACTAGTGACCCTCCCTCCTGTAAATATTGAACTTACTGTGATTTCATCTCGTAACTTGGCAACGGCCCAGTGGGAATATTCCATAGATCACACAGCACAACCTTTTTGTTTCTTTACCTGTTGACCAGTACCACGTCATGGATCTCAAAGCACTCTAATAAGCTATATTAAACATCACTCATTACGGCATGGCACTGCAAACAGTCGAGTGTTTGTTTTTTAGGGTCCTCGGCTCACACACTGAAAATGGCCACATATATTCCAGGTATAAAGCTTTAAATTACTATTATTATATTGTAGTTATTTTAAAGGTGCCTACAAAGATCTGTAAAAGACAGCATGTTTAATTCGCTATATGTTCAAAACTGCCTCAAAGAACAAGTCAAAGCTCAGTTTTTTGGGGGGGAAAACGTTGCTGTTTCCTTTCACAGGTTTCCTGGCAGCCAGCCATTCATTTACAATGAGGAAGAAAATGTAACAAAGGAAGTGAGACATTTGTTACATTTTCTCTCTGGGTCTCAAAAGCCAAAGTCTTGCCAAGCACTTTTCGAGACGACAGAGAGCACAAATTAACTCCTAGGCAGTTTTCAGGTTAGAGGCCAGTCTAAAAGCAGCACTGCCATCACCCACTGGCAGTAGGATGATTGGATGAAGATTGGGCCGATGTATTTGTCATACATATGAATGGTGTTTCTGCCTATGCAAATTAGGACATATTCAATAAGTGAGAGAGATCATGTGCTTATTCAAATTCATTTCAAAAGAAACTTGTAATACAAAAAAAGTTACTTTTCATGTATATTTTTACCATGTAAAGTGTTATTGAGGTAGGAGTAAAAGAAAAAATTAAGCCTATTTGGGTGTATTTTGGGCATATTCGATTAGTGTATAGCTCATTTGCATATTAAATTCATTTTCAAAGAAACTTGTAATACAACATTTTTTACTTTTCATGATTACTTTCATTGTGTAACAATACAGTATTGTTGCCTGACCTTATTAGCACATATTGATGAGAATTAAACATATTTCCTCAACTAGGATTTCTTAGGACTTTTAGTATGTTGTTCTGAACACCTCATAGAAATGATCTATGCCGGGGAAAAAAAAATCTTTTCCAATTAATTAGATTTTTGGCTCCAAAATTAGTTACTTTGCCTGGACTATCCTGAAATACAGCCCTGAAACCAGGCTGCTCTCTATCACCATCCCGTTGTGTGTGTGTTTTTTCCTCTTCCTCTCAAATACCCACTTACTGTCATCAGGGTGGGGTGCAGACAGGATCATGCTGTGCATCTTCCTCACCTCCTCCACTTGGTAGGCGATCTTATCAATGAGTCCTCGAACTTCTTCAACCTAAGTCAAGTGACAAGCAGAGTGACAACCAGACTCCCAGTATACCTTGGCTAATCCCACACACCCTGGAAGCCCCAGTGGTACCCACCCTCCTGAAGAAGCTCTCCATGAAGACATCTCTGTCCACCGTGACTGCAACATCCTCGTCTGGTGGTGTCCGGCTCTGTGTGGACGGAAACGACGGCAGGGTTATGTTATCAATCAGTGTCTATAAGTAAAGCAAAGAGAGGACACTTACAGCAGTCAGCTCGGCCAGTCGGTCCTTCATCATCAGCTCGTCCACAGCCTGATTTAGAGAAACATCCGGTCGCTCTCCATGTGGGACACTGAGCCTCCTCAGGTGAGCTGAGCTGAGCAGCGTCACCGAGACGATACAACCGGGAGAAGAGGGGGCACCAGGTCGAAAAGTCTCTGAATCCTATCAGACCTGATGGTAAAATATAGCTCTACAAAATAAAAGCTCTACGAAGAACAAAATATCCAGGGTCAATGCTCGTGGTCGAGTCACGTCACCGCAGGAGCGCAAAAGGATCCGTAACAGATCCACAACACCTCTTTCCCTGGGTAACGCCTTCTTTCACCACCACCACCCCCCCCTCTCTCTCTTTCTCTCTTTCTATCACATCACTCTCTCTCTCTCTCTCTCTCTCTCTCTCTCTCTCTCTCTCTCTCTCTCTCTCTCTGCCTCGGGAGGATAAAAACTAGTAGTCCATCGCAATCTCTATTAAATTACATTCTTTACTTTTGATGATAAACAAACTGAATTAATGCAATCATTGAAAATGTAAACTGGAGAAAATTAGGATGAATCTTGATTATACATCGTGATAAAGTACATGAGTCTCTCGTTTTTTTATCATACAAGAAACAATGACACAGTTTGCTCATCAGATGGTAAAGTTCACTTTGATCAAACGCACCAGTAAGCAGTCACATGAGAAGGTGTATTGAATAATAGATAGCGGTACTGGTTGGGCACTCATCGTTTGCCCATAAGGTGGCGCTGTTCACCATCTTATCCATGCAAGGTCGCATCGGGAGCCTGTGAAGAGCTGATGTTTGCTCACCTGTGGGAGTCATCACTGAATTTCACAAACACCTGAAGTTAAGTCTTAAGAGCTCTGACCTACATATCAGTTGACAACTACCTCTATTTAATATTTCTAATTTATTTACATTATTCTTGCTTCTTTGTATTTGTTGAAACCCCCTCAAAAGTAGTAATTAACCTTTTTTAGATATTACATCGGTGCGTCGCAGCGATTTCTAGATCTTCCTATAATAATAATAATAATAATAATAATAATAATAATAATAATAATAATAATAATAATAATAATAATAATAATAATAATAATAATAATAATAATAATAATAATAATACATTTTATTTATTAGGCGCCTTTCAGGGCACTCAAGGTCGCCGTACAACAGTCAGCAATACAGTTAGATAAAAAGTTTTAAAATGCACAAAGCAGAGCAGCAGCAGAACATCAACGTCAGCACACAGTATCATTAAAAGTTATATGCCTGCTTAAATAGGTGGGTTTTGATGGTAGATTTAAAAAGATCGATTGAAGTTGGCTCTATATTCAACAGACTTTTGAATCCAACAGCAGCAGCATCCTTTTGTTGTGTTTTCGGAGTGTTGTCGTGTAATTAAACCCAGACTAGTCATGAAACCGAGCGCTTGCACTTCTGGTTAGACGCTAAACTGCATTTCGTTGTATATGTACTTGTACTGTGCAATGACAATAAAGTTGAATCTAATCTAATCTAATCTAATCTAATACGCATCCTTCATCCAAACAATATCTGGATTGCGCTGCGCAGATCTTGAGCTCATTCATTCCCTGCGCAAACTCCAATTACGCACAAACAATTCCTTTTACGCACAGCTCTAACGCCCCACCTCACAAGATCCCCAAAAATGACATCACGCTTTGTATTTCCCACGTTCAGTCCAGCAGCTCTGTACGCCTCCACGGAGCCTCTCCACACTCCCTGCACTTTCCAGATGCAGACACAGAAACTCAAAGAAACAAGGACTGGTGCAGAGTGAGAGTAAAGATCCCGGATAACAGTTTTTCTGCGTGGAGGTGGAAGTTGTTTGTTTTTTATCATGAAAGGACACACTCTTACGTTTTTCTGCCAAATGCCAGAACTTTAAATTGATTCCCTTTACCTTACCGGGTTTTTAGTTGTTTTTTTTATCTTTAAGTTTGGACAAATGGACTGACCAGAAGTTTTCACATCTTGGAATAATGAGTGACTCCTCCAGGATTCACTTCTACATGGAGATTTAACAGTTGTTTTAGGAAAAAACTGTAAATCGTCAATTTTCCTGAAGCTATGGAATTTTCCTTGCGATTTCACCTTTTAACAGTTTTTGTCTCAAGTATCAAGGTAAGCTTATGAAAACACATTCAATCCCTATTTTCTAATATAAACGGATCATCTGTTACATATGTATATATAGCAGCTTTTATAAATACATTTAATTTCTTTACAGGTTTATGCTCAAGTGGTACAAGCTGTGAAGCATCCAGGTAGTGATGAATTTATGTATGAGTGGTGTCATCGCTTTTATTTCTCCACAGTGTTTTAAATTGCCACATTTATATATAGTTACATTATACAGCTGTTTTGGATTAAAATATGCAGTGAACTTTAAAAACTGATTATTTTTCTTTCTTCTAACTGCCAAGCAGAGGGTTTTATTGATTTGTTTACTGCTTGTCTCATTAATCAGAAGAGTTAAATAAACAATTTATACATCTGTTATGTTCATTACGATCAATCTTTTAATCCACCCAAAATCCAAAGCGGTGTGCCAGGAAAATCGATTTGGAGTAATGAAACCAAGGCTGATTGGGGGGAAAAGCTCTTTCTGGATCCTTGTTTACCCGTGAACTCTCCGTCCAGGCCTGCAGGTGCTGGGCACGGCCTCACATTATTGGCCTCTCGATGCTGTGGACGGAATCCATGAGCTGTGGGACCAGATTGGAAAGAGACCAGGTTATATTAACGGAAGTAACATAAGTATGTGCATACATAAACAGTTTTAGCTCTATACACCACCTTTAAATGGCTTTGTCTGGATGCACTCTGCATGGTCTCAAGCTGTTTTGCACCATCCACCTTTCAGCCACAGCCATCATGCTTTTTAAATGTTCTCAGAACTAATACAAGATTCATCACTGAAATTATAGGATTAAATTAAATATCCAATGTGTGAAGTAATGTGATTTTTAAATTCTGAATTACTGTATTTGCAGCCATGTTGTCAGTAAACCGGTTAGATAATGTTGTCAAAGAAATGTTGTTGAGGGATCAGGTATAGACTTGAGCATGATGTGTGGAGTCCCCGAGTTTCCTTCGAGCGCTGCCACCGTGTGCTCAGCATCACTCTGTCTCATACCTGCACACCACGTTCCTCCTGTTGTCCTGCTTTCACTGTTCTCCTGTGTCTCCCGTTCTGTGTCTGTATAGGTGTGAATCACTGTTGTCTCTCCGTTGTCTTTGTCCAGCTCTCAGAATCCACAACCACACTGTGCTCCCTTCCTCCCATAACTCTTCCTATGTGTATACCAATGACTCTGCCTACACTAACATTTCTGCAACAGTAGGTGAGGATCAAATCACTTTCCGCTCAGTTTCTGCACCATCCACTGCTCTCTGTTTGTCGTCCGTATGCACACACGGTTGATTTGAGCATTTCACACTTTTCTCCCTGTTCAGTGTCTTGCCTGTTCAGCACGAGATTAAGAATTCTTGTCTTTTAATTAAACCAGCATTAAGTCAAACGAGAATTGCAAAACACCAATACGTTTAAGCAACTGTTAATGTCTATGATATTTTTTTATGAGACACCAATAAAGCAGATCAGTTAAAGAACAATTTATTATTAGTTTACTGTTAAGTGTCTTTTTATAATTGTATTGGTTAAATGAGCAGATAAATAAACACATATTTGTATGACATGTCGTCAAACTTCTGGCTCCACATTTTCAAGCACATTTATGTCCCTGATTTGTGCTTTGTCACAGACATAGTTGAAGGAATGGTTAACAAGGGCATCTTTCTGAATGGAGATAATGGCGGCACCTTCCTTCACTTTGGAAACTACCAGAACTCTTGCATCAGTGACCCTACTTTGTGTGGTCCTGAGGGTGAGTGCACTGGAGCTAATGCATCCAATAATATTTCAAAACCATTTTCAGTCTCTTGTCTCGATGGTGACAAATGATTTTCCATCATCCACTAGGGATTACCTTCTCCTTTTTTTGGAAAAACCATGAAGTCCAGTCCCGCTATGCTGTGGCCTCTGGAGGGAAAGTTATATCCAACGGCTTCTCTGTCTTCACCAATCCCCATGGAGGTTATGTGGAGTTTTACACTCGAGGCAACAACCACAGATGGAAGGCCAACATCAAAGTCCCAGGTACTGTGACTCAGTCTGCCTTTGTATTACTTTTGATAGCCCTTGAATTTTGGGCAATTTTTTACAAGTTTCTTTATTGAATTTGATCAGACAGAAAGTCTGTCCAGACAGTTGTTTTAACAAGAAAAAAATATTTTTGCCGTATCAAAAAGCATAAAAAAATATCATGGATGTGTAATGACGTGATTATTTCCCTCTTTAATAAGGTTGAGTTAGAAATGTGAAACATAACACGGGTTCAAACTTTGACCAATACCTTTAGCTGGCTGAAAATAAAGTTTGCAGTCATCTGAGATTAAATGTTTTTTTGAAAAGTGTTTTGACAAAAGTGAATAAACCAAATGAGGCTTGACATGATGTGACTTAAACAAGTCCGTACTTTTCTCTCAAAGGACTTCTGTCACCTTTGTTTTTCCAGCAGTTACTTAAGCTTGTGTTCATGGGGCGTCAATAATTCAATGTTGATGTGTTGAGTTATAGAGGATTAAGTGTCATCTTGTTCTCATAGAGTGGGACATGTCCAACTTTGAGGACATACTGTCCAAATCTGTCAATCATCTCTTTGGTGTTTTACAAAAGGGAGGAAAACCTCGATGTGCCCTCTGACCAATGTCTTCAGAATGTTACACCAGAGATAAAACTCTCGCCATAAATAAATGAAAAAGAGGGTTGAGCTGTTTAAAGAGGGGGGTGGTCTGTTGCCCATGTGTTTTATATTCTGACCACAAATGAGTAGTTTTCTGGTTGTTTTGCCTTCCTGGCAGACATGGTTTCAGACAGTGAATGTATTGTCTTTTGAGAATCTCCATATTGTTGGTTTACCTCAGAGAAACGAGATGAAGAAAGTTTTCTTCTCTCTGTGGGTAAACTTAAACTGTAAAGAGCTTTGAGGACCAGAAGAACAGCAAGGACAAATATAACATTTAGGAAGAAAGGAGTAGTTCCTTAATCTATTAGTTGGTTGAAATGAATCAGCAATTATTTTGATGAATGATTATTGATTGGAGCTATTTCAAACAAGCTAACATCATATTAATTGTAATGACTTTGGTGAGATACATGAACTTTTAATCTAGTGCCAACATCAGGGGATACTTTTTATTTAGACCAACACTTTGGTTCTTGAACAAATACCTGCACGATGTGAATTGACAAATGTATTTCTGAAAGTTTTTTTGTGATTGTGTTTTGTGCTAACAGTTCTAGCTTTTAAGTCTTAAAAATGCAGATATTTCCTGGTTCCAACTTTATAGATTTTTAGAGTTGATGCTGTCATATGACAATAAGTTGAATATATGTACAGATTTCAGACTGTTTTGAACTAATTAAGCTGAGTGGATTCTTGTTCTAGAGGAAACTGCAATGGACAATTTTTCATTACTGTCAGTCAGATAGCAACTATGTTTTTTAACATACAGAATGTGGCTGTCAAAGTGTAACAGTGTTACAAAAACTGAGCTCAATTTACTCAATCTCAAGAATCAGTTCTTTAAAAACATTTGTTTACGAGATTGATTCACCGAATTGTTCAGTACTTGACTGGAGCTGCGACTGCATGGTCCCACCCACTGAACTGAAGTGCAGCTGAATGGTGTATATCTGGTTACTCATAAGTCCCCACACTGAATATCAGAGATAAATGCTATTTTCAATATCTTTCAAGCCTTTTTAACTCATAGACTGTTTGGAATTTAGCTGATATTTGCTGGGTCTGATTCCGGCAGAGAGTCACTGACTATCGTTCAAGGCTCATGTTCCCTATGTGTTACATTCAGTAAACACATCACTGATTATACACTACTTCCATGCAGTGGAACAGTGAGTAAGAATGTTAGGAAGTGATTCCCTTCAGTTCTTTCACCCAAAAGTTTTCTTCCACTGTGTCAGTTAAGTAGCTACGAAAAAGATAAGCTGAAGTTCTGTGTCTGTTTTGACCAGTTTGTCCCATTAGATTTATTTAGCTCATTTACCCACTTTTGCACGGACATATCATTCACTGGGCCTATTTTGTAAAACGGCTGCCTCTACACAAACCATTATTCTCCATTATTCTGTGTGTTTTCAGGGCCTTACTGGACCCACATTCTCTTCACATGGAGAAAGACAGATGGTCTGAAGGTCTACATCAACGGCACCTTCACTGCCGGCGACGCAGCTGGCAACGTCTCGGCGAACTACGGCGACCCCTACCCTGACCTGGTCATCGGGACTGTCAACGATAAGGCGTACGGTCACTTTTTAACAGGCGCTTTTGATGAGTTTGTCATCTGGGAAAGGGCCCTTCCGCAAAACGAGATTATGCTCTACTACAGCGCAGCCATAGGTAAGAAACCACGCTCTATTGGAAAGTATTTCCTGTCATTCTAGGACAAAGCATATCTATTAAAGTTCTTCCTCCATCTTGACTCTGCACTGAGGAAATCGGGTTTAAAAAGCAATTTCCGTCCTTTGCAATTTAACATTCCGTCCACAGTGTTCATGCATAACAACAAGATATTAAACTGTATAAATATACCAACCTCCCTTTCAAATGTCTCTTCTTGCCCAAAACTGTTTTCTGACCTTGGACGATATAAGTGCCATGGCTCGCATAGTTCTGCCTTATAAGTATTTACTGTATAAGAGCGCAGAGGCAGGTTGGGCTGCAGGGGGCAGATCATTTTGTTTCAAAGTGACAGCTTTTAACACGCTAGGACAAAACCCCCACACTCCTGTCTGTCTTTGCTCTCTAACTGTTTGTCTCCCTTGGTCAGATGTACAGTGCCATAAATGGACAAAAACATGTTGATATTTATGAGAGCTCAGAGTTCAGTTTGCTCAGGGATAATAATATCAAATTTCCCAGTAGGTTCAAGGAAATGTTGAAAGCCGGAGGAAATACATGTTTTATGAAACATGCTGATTAGTGAGGGTGCATGCTGTCTCTCCCATTGTGCGTGGTGTTATGTGAAAACTATTACTGGATGCTGCTGGAGCTTCAACCGATCACAGTGTGTGAAGCGTAAAGTGCGCACTGCCTTGATTTCTTCTTCAAAGTCGTTACCAAAAGCGATATATTCCACAGACCATTACCAGACACAAAGAGCATGAGTGTTATGGTTACAGAAAAATATTTTTACTTCTCTAGAGCCCTCATATAAAATGTTGCATTGCACCAAAGATGGGCAACAATGGTTCACACTGATACCGTCTGTCCATATATGGCCATTTTCTGGTAGCTACTTGGTGCCGTTTTTTAAATTAAATGACAGCAAAGACGTCAAATATATCTCAGCCTTGTGCAGAAGCTGACGGCAGAATATTATGTATGACATAGCATGGTCCTTCCTCGTAAACTTTAATCTGCACGGTGAAAGTTTGAGTCTGGTCAAGTTCAACACAAGCTCTAATAATAAAAT
Source organism: Limanda limanda (assembly GCF_963576545.1). Lineage (NCBI taxonomy): Eukaryota > Metazoa > Chordata > Actinopteri > Pleuronectiformes > Pleuronectidae > Limanda > Limanda limanda. The sequence continues at coordinate 7,451,456 of NC_083640.1, read as the reverse complement.
GACAAAAAGGCAGCGTCTGTCTAAACTTGGAAACCGTCCAGAGATAAAGAGTGAATAACACCTGCAGGTCACTGGTGCGGTTCCTGTCCCATTTTAATTAAGTCTTATTTATTGTCTTTTCTAGGTCAAGCCATTGTCTCTGCCACAACACCCAGATCCTTCAAGGAAGTCATTTCAACAACAACAACAACTGTAAGTGTGTCCGCTTAGACTTAGCAAAGCACAGATACCAAAACATGATGTTATACCACATTAGTAAACACATTTTTCAATGTACGTTTTGCTCACAAATGCAGCATCCTCATACACATTGTATGATATAATTGGAGATGTGTTTTAGGCAGAAAAGTCATCATGGAAGAGAGATAAATGCTTTTGTTGAATCAGTAGAAACACAAGCGTCTCATGAGCGAATGTTTAATTCTGAAGATAGAAGAGGGGGGAAAAGGGAAATGGACAGAACAAATGTGAATAGACCACTGTTTATTAAAGGGCTTCAGAGGTAGAAAATGAATAAGAAAGAAAATAGAAGACAGCTGAGACAGCTGCTCAATACCACACAGAAAATATCTCCCTGTAGGGCACTAGGCGAAACAAGAGCAGCACTGAATTACTTGTCCAAAGAGAATCCCCCGAACTCATCCATCACCAAACATCCTGTGTATGTTGGAAAAAGTGCCTGCAGATTTCATTAGGTGCCTGATGTGCTGTCTTCCCAGAGAGCCACTGCAGTGAGTCCTCCTGTCATCAGCAGTCAGGGGGAGCAGACCCAAAGCCCCCCGGATCCGGACCCAATGCCAGTGTTGGGCTTCCTGAAGGTGATGCCCAACAGGACCATTCCTCACAACACTGCCAACAACCTCACGCAGGTCCTGGAGCACAGTCACACACACACATTTTACACTACAAAACCAGTTCACACAAAGTCGCGATGCCCAACTATCCGAATATGATGCAACAATTCCTTGATGTCCACTTTCTTCCCGCAGGCTTTTCTCAAAAGTGTGGAAGAAGTGTTGTCCTCTCCTGGGCTGCCAGAGGTAAATGAGTTCACGCTGTTATTGTGCAACGCTCACACATGACATAATGTAACATATGCAATTTGGTGAAGACTTTAATCCAAGGCACTTAAGAGCTCTATGAGCTGGATATTTTAACATATTTTTGGCTTATCTGGTGCCAAGTGCAATAACAGTATCTGGCAGTGTGCCTGTCTGTACACATTTAATAAGAGAGTACTGCTGACTACAACACAATGCTCTGAATGTAAATGTGCAGCTTCCTGTACTGTACACTTATCCTGGCCAAAATCGTCTCGTTCTCATATACAAACACATTATGGCCAGAAGAAAGACATTCTGAGCAAGTATGTGGTTTGAGAACATTTACAGCTCAGAACAAGCAGGCTTGTTTTTGCACGAGCAAGCTGAACCAGATGTTCTTGCATGAGAATGTAAAAGTTGGGCGGGAGATACTGTGTTCAGTAAACCATCTTTTGATCTTGTGATTACCTCTTCTGATCAGATTGGTGAATATTTCCCTCTCTATCCAGGGTCCGTATTGCTTTTATTTTAAAGCTGCATAACTTGCTAGTTTGCACTTTGTACTTGAGCCAGTTGAAATGCATGTGCAAAGTCTGAACTCAAATGTTTGTGTCATATAATTCCTGGTGCATATTTGAATAATCTTCAATGACCCTATGTATCTTTTGGGTGAAATAATCCATCAATGCTCTAACATCTCATATAACACAATACACAACTGCTTATTTCAGTTCACTTCAGAGTTTCAGCTAATGTTTCAATTCAAACAATCCACTGACTTAATGGCTCTTGTCTACTTGTATTTCTCTGGCATAGCTTAGCATTATAGCTATATGCTAAACTGTAGCATTAAACATTAAAAGATAATTGTAATTTGTAGCTGAAGTGGCCAATGTCCAACTGCTGAAGTAATTGTCCCATTCTGATTTTGTTCTCATTCCATAAAGGGAGACTCCAGCTGTATTTAGCACTTCCATTAAGTTGGAGGAGAAAATGTATAAATAATGAACAACCTTTTAGCAACAGAGGCCAAGATAGCCTGACTTTTACTCTCTGTGTGTCAAACTCTAAAAACCCTGGATTTCCTTGTTCCTTCCTGTCTGGTGAATACCTGTAAATACTCCCCCACTTGTTGCACAGACTCTCTGCTAGGATTTTTAGGTGTGCATCATCAAAGTTTCCTATGGGCCGTGGGAAAGTGAAATGAGTGTCTCACACAGTGTCAATGCACAATCATTTGATTGTGGACATTTGTTGTGTGTTCGTTGAGCAGCAGTCCAGCCCTGTGGTCAGCGGTCTGATCGAGACCGTGGACCGAGTGATGGAACACATGGTGACGAACCTGGAGCCCAGCCCGAACTCTCTCATCACCCTGGGTGGAACGTCTTTTGTTGCAGGTCAGTGCGCCATCAGCTCCCCATAAGGTGACTCACTGTTTGTAGTGTGTGTGGTCAGGGTTATGGTTGGAGGACACGGAGCATCAAGCTGACATCATTTGTTTTCTTATTCAGAGGAGAACTTGGGTAAGATAAGCAGGAATCCAGCCCCTCCACGCCGCCTCTCGTGGGTGTGGGTCTTTTTTGTTTGTATAACACTTTGTTTGCTTCTAAGCCTGCTTGTGTCTTTCTCCCGAAGGGTCACTTGACATCTTTGACCCTCCCCTGATAAAGCTGACTGGATGTTACACTTTTGATTTATTTTCTCTGTTCTCACTTTTTTCGAATATGTGATCCCCACAGATTATTCTCTCATGAAGGTCCCGCAGAACTACAACCTGCAGCATTATCGCTTCCCTACACATGGCAAGAGCTACATATCTGTGCCTGGGGAGGCTCTCACTTTGCAGAGTAAGTGTGATATTGCAAAATATATATTCAGTGACGTGCCTTGTGTGATGTACACAACATAATTGTTGTTATCTTGAGGCTTCTCTCTACAGAAATCTTTTCGTAGCCCTGACAGCTCAACGCAACGCAAAAAAAATATGTGCAAACAGAGAAAAGATTTGTATCAATTTATAACACAACCAAATACTCACAAAATCACTTTAAGATCACAACACATTCGAATTTTTTCCAGGGGACACTAAAAAGTGAAAAACGTGGTTGCCATGGTTTTTGACTGGTGAAGTCACAAAAGATGGCGATTCTTCAGAAATAAATGTAATGCCACATTTAAAAGACAATACATGTTGGAATATTCTAACTGACATTGGTCGGTTTCTAGATGGATTGAGTGTATTTTTCAGGTTGTATTGAATTGGCTAAAGTATCCCAACCATGTTCATCACTGTCAGAAACCAGTATCTAGGTTAAATGTGAATGCTGCACAGTATTTGGGCTCTGCTGCAGCCAAGAGAAAATTGTCCAGCAGGGAGACTCTCGTTATTGGCCTGTAATTTATTATGCTAAGATTTAAGAGTGCTAACATAGCGTACAGTGTAGGACAGGAGTGCCATGAGAGCCTTTGTGCAGCTTTATGGTGCACTGTAGAAGTCCAGCTATGGCTTTAATGTTGGCAGTTACCCTTTTATTCAAAACAGAAAGAGTGAGAGAGAGAGCACGTTTTCTCCACTTTCCTCTGTCATTAAAAAGAATGGACTCACATAGCGGAGTAGAGGAGAGCTGTAATTACAGTGGGCATTAAAACTGTGTTTGTTTAACTTTGTGTTCAGGTCAGATTCTCTTGGCTGTGTTGCAACTGTGTTGCCGTACGGACACTAGAAGAAACCCTTTTAATAATTCATTGAAATGATTATTGTCAGAAATGGAATATAAGTCATTGCTGGACACATTAGTGCCAGGACCAAATTAACTCATATAGCTCTGAATACCTGGCTGTATGAAATGCTCTAAGGGGAGGTTTTATATCCTAATTAAATACAGAGAATTTGACACATTGGTGTGTTTGGACACTGTAGTATACTTTGATTTTTTTCTCATTTTCTTCTCTCCTGGCCACCTCAAGATCTCTTGTGGAACTTGTTCCTGGGGGTCATTCTGTTGAAACCATTTTTTGGAAGGGTAAAATCTCCCCTGTAGCATACACAGCGCACATTTGTTTGACATCAGCAGGCTTTTGTTGTCCTAGTCGGTGGGGCGCGGGTAAAAGGTCTTTGAAGGGAGGAACAGGACCATTTAGGATTTCCTCCAATAAATTGTTTATCTTGCACCGAGCTGGATGATAGGTCGGATTACGGGTGGGGGATCAAACCCCCTGCACTTTGGGTGAAGTCATGTAGAGGTTTAATAAGACTTCCCGACATCCATGTGTTCTGCAACCCCTCTCCCTTTCACTTTTGTGCGAGTATACAGTCGTCCTATTAGCCTGCTAGTGCCAGCGTGCTGCATCGAGGCAGTGTTAATTAACTTCCCTTCTTTGTGAGCATTTTAGCAGCACCGCTTTACATTCCCGGCCTTCTGCCCATGATGCCTTTCACATTCATCTATGAGTTTTCTTCCCCCCCCCCAGCTCAAACCACCATTGTTGGCCTCTTCTACCACAACATGCACAGCTACTACAAGGAAATCAACCCGGTCAAGACCAGGTAAGCGGAAGGGACAACACCCACGGTCAAAAGTTAATTGAGGTAAAGCCCAGCCCAGTCCAATCTTATCACATTTCAATTTAAAAGCTTTAGTGTACCAGTTTAGTTTTGGCAGTACCCACTTCCTGTGCGGGGAATGAGGCCCACTGGTCCTGAGACGCCCCAGCTTCCTGAGCCACGGAGCCGCTGATGCCTGGAGCCAGGGCCTTATCTGTCCTCTCGCCTATCTCTCATCTCACCACTCACCCTCCTCTTACTGATACACCCTGCTATTAGCGCTTCATATCCCTCTACCCCTCCCCCCAGTTACTGTCATATCCCTGGACCAGCTTGTTCCACTCATTCTGAAGTGTTTATTTTCACTAAACCTGACACGACAGCAATTAAACAACATGTTTTTTCGCAACTTTGCCCATCATAGAAGTTAGAGTACAGGATGTAAAATATGTGACATTCGGAGAGATTGTTTTTCCCGTGGCTCTCCCGCGGCCGGGCTCCTCCATGGGTAGGATGGTACCTCTGTATCTGCTTTGATAGAGAAGTGATGCTTGTACGACGCTGATGTCACATATCAGATGATCTTGAAAGCCTATTGGTGCCAATACTGCTGTTGTCTGAATGATCAAAGTCCCACTTAAATGTGACTGTCCTGGGCCCATATGTAACACTCATGTGTTGACGTAGGTGCCAGGTTACAGAGTTTTCTTTTCTGATTTATCTCACTCTATCTGTTTGTGTCCTTCCATATCTGTGCCTCTTACTTCTGCCTCTGTTTGATTTAGTTGATCTCTTTTTTTGCTCATTAGGATTAACGAAGCCTCTGATTTCAAGGATCACAAGATCCAGATAGCGAGCTGTCTCATCTCCCTTAAGGTGGAGCCTTCACCAGCCCTGTCAGTCAACCTCTCTGGAACACCTCTCATCAAGATTGTCCTCACACACGTTCTGGTAAGTTTCAGTGTCCTAGTTTCTTCTCATTTGACTCATGTCTTTATCTACCATTTACTTTCTGGGTGAGTCAGTCATACGGGAGGAAAATGTTACGCTGTTCCATTTGGCCGGCACAGCTATTAGGTTCCACATTATTCAGAGGATAGATGGCCATGGTCTACCTAGAGTAGCCGGATTCTTCTCATGTGAAAACTATCTTCTCTATTTTTGGCATTCTGTTATGTAAGCAGACGAGTGTGTGTCCCTGACGGAAGCGAGTGCAGCTGGGTACTCACCAGCACAAAGAGCGAAGCCTTTTTTGGTTTTCGTTACAAATAATTTTTCCCTCATGGAGCATGTGGCTTCCAGGGAGCAAACTGATTATGGATATTTCAACTGTAGGCTTAGGGTGCTTTGAAAGGGACAATAACTTTATTTTATGAACAACATACTTTTCATTGCTGCTTTATGACAGGGGCCGCCGTGCCAGTTTTCCATGGGAAATGCCGTTGAAACTCATAATGAATATAAAGTCAAAAATGTGTATCGTGTTAGTCTGCTTCCCTGTAAAGTCAGAAATGTGGCAGAGCAAGTTTACTTTTGTAATTTCTTTTCAAATTACAGGATTTTTTTAAAGTTATTATTATTTTTAACTAGATGAACAATGCACGTGGCATTAATAATAAATGTAACAAACCCCTAATAATGTACTTCTGATTTACAAGACACTTACAAGAATTATATGCTTTTAATTGAATTGAATTACCAATATATTTGTTTTCTCTCTTCGTGGTGCAAATGAAAACCATGCAGCTTGATGAAACCATGGCAATATTGCTTTGTTTAGCGTCATTTTCATCTGGGGAATAAATGTTTATGCTGAAATTATCTGGCCTGGTTCCTGTGACAAGGATTACTTTGTTTGTTTTAGCGGACACCATGGGAGAGGCTGTAAGATCTCCTTTGTTTTGGGAGTGCTGGAGATGCTCACCAACTCTGCTGCCTGTTGAGTCAAGGTGTTTCTATTTTAGTTGGACTGCCTTTCACCTCTGATGTAAGGATAAATCAGCTCTCTTACATTCTTTCCTCCCTAAGCCATTACAAATAAGCTATTATACTTATTACCAAAGCATACTGATTGGATCGCTCCATGCCAGCACTTCTCAGCGGTGCTTAGGCTGCATAGTTTGGACGATGATTTACATTTAGGGGCTGCATCGTAATTTTGCTCTGAGTGCTTTTGGCTGTGAACATGTCCAGGAATGGGAGTGTTTTGCTACAGCTGGATTGCAGTGCAGACCTGAAGCTGGATTTAGTCAAAAAAGTGACTATTTTTAGAGTTTTAATGTCTTTGGCAACTGGAATATATTTATCACCTCCCCAGCTTAGAGCGAGGGAGGGTGGCTAACACGCACTATGGAGCAGACCTTTGCTGCCATTGTTTATGTCGTTGTTTACTGCCTGCACAAGTTCAATCTTAAAGATGTCCTCTCATGGCACCAGTTCGGTGGGCGAGAGTACGTGATTTGCAACTGACCGCTGTGTTTATCCCCTGAGAATAGACAAGCACCCATATGACTTCATTAAAACCGAGCGGGGGGGCTGACTGTGTCTAAAGCAGAAATATGTTTGCTTCCTCATCTGTCTTTTCATGCTGTCATGGTTACAACAAATCCTGTATGCCTACTGTCATGGCTCAAACCCAAAAGCCATCCATCTTCTCTATCTGACACCTACCATGATAAAAGGTGTCGTACCGTGGATTGATGGAGTCACCGACATGTAAAAAGAACCTTGTGTCGTGGCAGGTAGCACTAAGTGAAGGTCAAAGCCATGCGGTAGGTGTCTGAGTGACCTCGCAGTCCTGATTGATGCCCTCTGAGCTCACTGAACAGCCCGCTGAGGTCATGCCGTTCCCAGCTGACTCAGTCAGAGCCGAAATTTCGCCTTATGTGGCCCAGAGTGGGTTTGATACACAGGCAAGGTGCTATCAAGGTTGCTGGAGGCCCACGTGCTTTCTCACGCCATTCAGCTGCGGTGTTGAATGGACCCTGGCTCCGTCAGTGATTTATTACTGTGAGTCCACTTCAGTTTGAGAGGGTTGAAGGAAAGAAGAAGAGAAGAAACAGGAGGGTGGGAGGCCTTGGGGTCTGTAGTTAAACATTAATACATACATAAAAAAAGGCCAGCACTGCCTCTCCGTCCTCTTCTTCTGTCAAAGCATCACACTCTTGGTATGAGGTGAATGAATGGAAAGATTGATTTCATGAGCAAAGTTAATTTATAGGGGTCAAAACTGAGAGGATTTTAAAAACAGATTTTGACCAGGGGGGCCTGACTTTACAGGCTTATAAAGCAGTGTGTTAGTGTGGCAGCTGAGGGGAAGTATGGAGCAGGGTGGCAGCAGAGGGAGACTGCTGGTGGCCTCGATCTGCCCCTCAACTGAATTGTATTTCATTACATTTGTAATACAGAGATACAAATTAGTTAATATACTGCTACCACTTAATAGACGGTTTTACCAGAGGTTGAGTGCTGGATTACCTCCTGGCTGATCTTGTTTTGGAGCTGAATATTATTTTTCTTAAAATGTTATTAAACGGTTGGGTATTTTGTCTTTTTTACAAACACTATCCATCAGTTAAAATGTTCATCTATAGTGACAAAAAACTGTGAGTGTCTAAGTTTTCCATTATGTTTACCCATCTGTTCCTTCCCGTAATGTAAATTGAGTTTTGGTGGGAAGTGAGTAAAGAGTCAGGGTCGGCGAGGAAACTGTGCCTCGTGTTGACAAAGATGTCTAGACTTGTTGGAGCTTCCCATACACGTTGGGAATAATGGATTGATTGTTCACCAACTTCGAAAATAGGCACGTTCACTTTCCGATACTTGCACTCCCTAATCATTTAATCATATATGCCAACACTGGTATCAGTTCTTTCTGCCACAGTCATAACTGCTCTTTATTTTGCCAGTCTTTTTATAACTCCCAGCACACGCCCAGCTTAAACCTTGTGGGCAAAGACTCAACTCCCTCAATCTCTTTCTCCTAACCACCCACACCCATCCACACACAGGCGCAGGCTGTGTGAGCCAATATGCTGATCAATCACAGATGGCGGGCCAGCTATTGCTCTGCCTCTCTTGCTAAAAGATTCTTCTGCATCCCCTCCCTTAAAGGGCCCCCTCTCTATCACCCACTCCAACCATGAGACCACCACCTCTTCTTACGAGCTGAACAGAGGACAGAACTAATGGACCTGGTGCAGATTCTGTCAGTTTGAGTGTGTTCCTACAGAAACAATAATACCATTTTGACAACTGATTAACGACTGAAGTCTTGTATTACTCATTCCGGGTTTTCCCCAGGTTTACAAACGGTGATATACAACTACAATTGTCGTTGAACATCGCAGCCAAAATGTTATTGTTGACCCTAGTTTGACCAAGTATATTTCCCACATTTTAAACTTCCCTGCAAAGGCTCAAAATGCAGCCCTCAACTTGTCACGCCGGCAGAAACAGGCCAGAGACCAGAGCAACAGTGTAATGGTTCCTTATGAAAGCCCGTGGGAATTGAACACATGGAAAGGCATGGAAAACCTCTCCCATTGTGAGAAGGAAAAAACGTGTCACATTTGTTGTTTCTTACCGAACTGATCTCCTCTGTACAGAGTTTCTGAACATCATCAGCGCACCTTATTGAAAATAGTTCTGTAATGTTTGGGCTTGTTTCAGTGTCCCCGAATTTCCCTCACACCCTGCACGCCTATCAGCACGGCCCGTTGTTTTTCGATGTCTAGGCTACCTCAGAGACTGAGCTGAGACCACAGCTGCATGTCTTATTACATTTCCCCTGACAGCATGATCTCACTCAAGGCCAGTTGTGTTTTGCTGCATGGATTCAGATCGTTACTCCACATGCTGTATGCGGATCGGCTTAAGTCTGGCCTGTGATTGAAAAGCCCTGTTACAACAACGATGACATCTGTGCTCCATCAGCGCGATACTTTAATATATTGACCTCAAGGTGGTTCAAGGGGAAAGTTTTTCTCAAAGTCCAAAGCTGGTTGTTTGAATAATGTTAGGCCGTACCTTTCCCAGACATACTACAACAAAGAGTTTCCTCTCTTTTCTAAATTTAACAGCAGTCAATGCAGCATTTGGGAAATGTGTGTATGACCTCTCTGTTGTTATACAGAACAATTTAGCCATTATCAAATCCTGGCTACATCTTAAGCCTCTCTTTCAACAAACACTTTCACCTACTGTACACTTCAGCAAAGAAATTATAATAATAATGGTAGCTTCATGACTTTATGTGCTGTTATGGGCCCTGATGGCAGCTACAGTTGAAAATTGATATCTATACCAAATGTAGAAAGTGCAGCCCAAATTACACCCTGGCGCTCTGTGCTCCCAAATATGTGAAACGTTTGAGGAAAAAGCAGAAGATCGGCCAGTTATATTCACTCTCATACACACACACAGAGTTGTGTAATGTTTAACTGCTCTTTTAAATTTAGCACAAACCAAGGCTTTTATTTAGACTCCTTTGCTCCTGAAATATGCCTCACTGCTCTTGTGGCTGCATATTGTTGTACCAGTGCAGGATGGAATGAGTGGGTGTATGCATGACTGTTTCATTAATGATATTTTACATTTGTGGGAAAAAAAGAAAAGAAAAACCATAACTCAAGGTTCAATCACAAGCCCTTTTCGTAGCGTTTAACCAATTTGCATGCTCTCAAGTTCAAAGTAAGTGGAACTTAGAGCATATTTGATGAAATATATTGTCCACTATAACTAGAAAAGATATATTTTCTAAATCTCCATTTGAGTTTGTTAACAGTACAGTGTTGACTCTTAGTTCACTGCTGCATATAATTACATTATAATAATGTATATTTTAAGATGTAACTGTGAATACAAAGCTGCATGTAAATAGTTTCACTTCAGTAAACTGTAATTGTTATTTCAGACAGAAGTATGGGCGTCTCTCTGAGTACCAGGCCAATCCGTCTGTGTTGAGTCTTGAGACTTGGATGATGGTTGTTGTGTAGTTTTCTCCATCTTTTCTTTATTTGCGCCTTGTTTGAGATCCAGCTGTCAAAAGCCGAGACGTAAATTGGCCAGGAGTTGCCCATGTCTTGGGATTTTTCTGAGGCATATACGCTCGACCACAGCGAGGCTCCGGCTTCCAGCTCTGCCAGTCACGGGAGGTCTGAGAGACACCACAGAGGACAGAGAGTCTTGCCTTTTTACAAATTGCTGGGTTCTGAACGTCGTCTCTGACTTAAAGGCTTTTGTGATGCATGAGAGTGTTTATTTTTGTCCTTCATCGATTTACTCAGCAGGCTCACCACTTATTAATAAGAAAAAATACGAGGTGTGCTATTTAACAGAGGGACGTAGAGAACGGATCCGATGAGGAGCAGTGGTTCTCATTTTGACGTTATGGGCCTTTTGTTCCCAGTTAAAAATAATTGGCGTGTTGGGCTGAATGGCTGATACGGGTATATTTGTATCGGGGAGTCAGCAGGATACACCATTATATATCTATTATCTAAAACATTATCTTATTACCTAGTGTGTTAGTGTGTTATTAGTGTGTAATGATGACCTTTATTCGTCCCACAACAGGGAACTTTGCAAGTTACAGCAGCAAGAGGGCAGTCAAAAAGAAACATCAGCAAGTAAAAGTATATAAACTTGCAATACTTCGTTTTTTTTTATAAATATATATATATATATAATAAAAATAGAATAAAGACAAGTATTTACACCGTAAAAAAATAATATATACATTGAGAGAATACATACAGTGGAAGGTACTGCTCACAAGCCATGGAATTGCACAGACTGAATGAATATTGCAGAGTAAAACCAGAGTAAAAGTGCAGTCCCTACTGGGTGGGTGTAGTTCTACTGGGAGCAGAGCTGGTTGTATAGTTTTTCTGCTGCAGGAAGGAACGGCCTGCGATACCTCTCCTTCAGACATTTTGGGTGCATTAGGAAATCCAGATGTTTTAAATTCCACCCTGTGTCCTCAAAATAATCTTTCTACGCAGCTGAGCTCAAGCAGCAGATGTATTTTGTCGGAAACATACAAGTATTTGTGATAATCAACTCATGCCCATTCAGGTTCAGCTCGAGAACATTTGGAGGAGTCTTCACCCCTTGGTTGGTTACTACTGGATTAAATGCCTAACACTTTATGAAGTAGTCAAAAAAGTACATAAACAATTATTGAAATAGTTCTTTCTTCTGTTGAATATTGAGATTGATAACTTTTTGATATTTGTGAACTGCGGAGGAGGAGTCAGGGACATGTGGTTAAAGTACGAACTGTGGAAGCTGTGGTTGACGACTGCACCGAGGCAGACATGGCGACACAGAAGCGCCAGAAACACCATGACTATCTACGATTTATCAGCCTCTCTCTCCGTCTCTCTCTCAGAGAGTCTTCTCTTTCATCAGTCCATCACTCTACATCACTCTCCCGTCACTGGCCCTCGCTCCCGCTTCTCCCTCTCTTACCCTCTGCGTCTATTCTCCTTACAAGGCTCAAATTGATTTCCAAGGCGGCGTTTGCTGGCCTTCTGTTGCTAATAAAGAGTTGGAGCGCCAGCTGCAGTCTTGGCTGGTATAGATGCTGAGGCCGTGGGGCAACGGAGGGTGGGACGTGAAGGATGGGGGGGGGGGACGAGGAGGGGCGGCAACAGCCTGTTCACAAAGCTGGGCCAGATCTCCGAGTGCATTTTAACACTCGCCAGTGACTTTTGGGATCCTGCTCCTCGCCTCAGATAGCAACTCAAAATCCCAAAATGGATATTCCACAAACAGACAGTTGCTATAGAGGAAGAAAGGCCAAACAGCACCTCTTGTATGTCTGTTAGTCTTTTAGTCAATGTATATTTTAGCTTGTCTCGTGGGTATATGAGAGTTTGATGATGATGGATTGTTTCCCCTGAGCCAGGGATTACAGTTTGTGCTTAATGTGGGTAATTAGTCTTCCTTCATTGCACAGGAACAATAAAGGCTCAGCAAGTGTAGAGAACAAATATACCGCGTTGAAGCAAGACTTACAATTGTGTGCAGATTACAGTTGTTTCTCTCTGCCATTTGCTTTAATTTAAAACCCCATAAAAAAGTGAATTGTCCACAGAGGAGCAGTAAATTTACCCAAGGGCCTGCATGCAGCTCCTCAAAGCTGGCTCAAGATGACAGTGTGTATATACTGCACACACACTGTCTCTCATGGCTGTTGGACGCATCGTCCCTCCGGCGCCGATGTGCCAAACGAATATCTATGTATTGCATTCATCTTCAGGGTCCCAATACATTATGACTAAAGAGCTGCATGTGCAAAACAGACAGAATGAGAGCAGCGATTTGGTTACACAATGAAGTCAACGTATTGTGCTATGCTTTGTAATATGAATCACTGGGCCCGTGTGCCAGGAAACAGACAGCCTGACTGTCAGTTTCACTCTCACTCTCACTTTTTCCAGAAGGAAATGGTGCAGACACAGTCCATCTAATCATACACTTAGTCTGCGAGTCGAGTCGGGGCCCGGGGAATGAGTAGAGGTGTGGAGTCTCTCGGTATCCACCCAACCAGCCAATGGAAGTGTTGTTTTTTTTTCAGATGACAGACCGAGGAGGGTAGCGGTTCGACCTGGAACCAGGGCCAAGCCCCGATTACTGCATTCTTGCACTGTGGCCATTAGCTCACTGTCTCCTGGGAGTCCAAATACCATATTAAGGAATGACATGGAAAAAGTGATTTTATAATCAAATATAATCAAATTCCTAAAGAGAGTATGGATTTCGCCCCAGTGTAATAATCCCCTTTGCTCAGTGTCGTTCTGCCGCTTATCGCGATCTCAGATCTTCTACGTTTAAGTCCCCGTTTTCTGGACTATAAGCACCAGTGAATCCTTTTTTATTTTGTAAACAGGAAAAATGAAAAATCTGTTTAAGATTTGTCACAGATACCGGAAGAGATTATTTTGTTTTGCTTTTATCTTTACTGAACAATTGAGATCTGATGCTGTTGTCGAGTGTGCAAATGGAAAGAAAAAGCCAATGAGCATTAAGCATTACTGACCAAAATATTCCATGCTGTCATTTGTATCAATTTTCCTAACAGGTTGCTATTAGTTTTAGGACAACAAAGCATGTACTTTAATTCATCAGTGTTCCCCATAGAGCAAATGATTTCCTGTATCAGATACTTTTCTCTCACAATTAAGGTCCTCAACTTCATTCAACTTTTCTTTTTCAGACCAAAGAACAGCAAGACCAAGTTCTAAATCAGAGCAATAAAGTCTTCCTCTACTGTGCCTTCTTGGACTACAGGTGGGTGGTGATGTAAATACAGCTTGTCTCAATCATTCATTCAGATGTGGAGCCAAAGAGATTTTGATCTTGTTTGTTGACTCTCTGCATGTTCTTCGCTTTAGCCTTTAAGTTTTTTAATCATAAAAAATGACCAGTGACTTGGAAAAGGTGCATTTCCCCTTTTCAAATCAAAACCATCCAGAGTTGCATGTGCTGTTGTTTCAGTTTGGCACATCTTGAGCTGTAGTGCTGTGTGAAAAATATGGTGATCTGATAAATGGAGCCAAAGCACCTTTTCGACAGAATAAATCATTTTAAAAGGGAGTGTGTTTTAGTTGGATTCAAAAGCTTCCTCTCCTTATTCCTCTCTGCCTCGAAACTCAAGAAAAAATGTGAAACAGGCGATGGTCCTGTCAGAATGCCCTTCTAACTTCAGCTGAGAAATTTCTCTCTGTGCCTCCCACTGTGGATCATATTGAGTGATCCCTGCCAGCAGTGCTGCTATAAAAACCTTGTCTAGCTTTTTTTATATGCGCTAAATTTACTCTTCATAGCATCGGTATTTTAATATACTTCTGAATAAATTCTTTCTGTGAATAATTCATAATTGCTGTGTTTTCCAGCTCAAATGAGGGAGTGTGGTCCAACAAAGGCTGCGTCCGTTCAGATGGGAACATGACGTACTCTGTGTGCCTGTGCAACCACCTCACCAACTTTGCCATCCTAATGCAAGTGGTTCCCATAAAGGTATAACACTGTGGCTGCACTTTAGAGCTGCTCTAATATTTAATGATCAAATGACAAATGAAATGTGAAATATTTGCTCATCATCATGAACACACAAAGTATTATTACACCTCAACCTGCTGAGCCTTAGCCTCTTAACGTGTATCATTTTGACTTTGGAGTCCAGAATTTTGATGCTTGAGTCACTCTCACTGTTTTCATGGTCTCATCTCCAGCATGTTTTCAATGATAGACTCACATGGCAGCCAGATAATGTCAGAGGTTGGTGAACATTCAATAAAAGGGTTAGGGTCAGGAGGTCCGACTCCCGTGGCTCAGGAGGTAGAGCAGGTTGTCTACTAATCAGAGGGTTGGCATTCAATTCCCATCTCCCTCATTATGTGTGCCCAAGTGTCCATGGGCAAGATACTGAACCTCAAATTACCTGTCACGGTTGTGCTGGTAGTGGCTTATAGATGTACTGTGTTAATGGGTGGCTGGCAAACCTGCACTGTAAAGTAAGGAGTCTTCTTTGAGTGAAGAATATAAAAGCACAATATAAAATACAGACGATTTACCATATCTCTGAGGGTTTAATGGGCATCTCTTATCTTACACTATAAGCCATATCAACCGTATATCTATTGCGCTTACAGCTTCTTGGGCCACTAAATAGGGTTGTATTCGTAGAATTTATTATTGTTGAACTCTTTCCCAGAAGACATTTGTTAATATCATACTGGGAAAAGTCTCAGATGGCTGAGTTCCACTAAGCTGCTTCAGGTTCATGTTCTTGGCCCTCGCTGTATTGAGGTATCTGCACATGAAACTCTGATTAGCTGAGTCCCAGTGGCCTCTCACAGTACTGCAGACCAAAAACTAATTTCCCCCATAGACAAACTTTGGAAAAAGAGACATCTGGAGATCTGCTGAAATGGTGCTTTGGACCGCAAACAAGTTCAGTTATCACTTGATTCACTGCATGTCTTTTTTTACCCATGGAGTTTTTATATTTGTAGCACCTTTACTGAGCCTTGAAAAGGTTTATATGCTCAATGTCATAGTCTATGTGCTGAGTGGGAGCTTTTACACAAGGCCAGTAGGAGAAATGTACATTCAAAATAATGGCCACCATCTTTTAGTCCATTATGGAGTTTTTTTTAATAAGCCCTGGTCCTGGTATTTTGTGTCGCTCACTGGGATTCTTCAATTAAAGGAGCTATAATGCAATTAGTTACATTTTTTTGCTTTTCCTGCTGTGACATGTCAAAAATCTGCTTTGAAATATGATAATTAAAGGTCTTCTCCGTAGTAACTTTAATCTGTTGTTGAGAAATTGCCAGAAACAGTAACCGTCCAACTTACTTGTAGAAAGGTTTATCCATCTGTGCTAGTCATATACACACGTGTGTCTTTGTTACAAAATAAGAGGATTTGTAAGAGGATAATTTGGCAGGAAGCAGCGGTTCACCACACAGTAACCTGCCAAACAGAAGCCCTCATTGCAGCCTTTGGCAGGTTTATCTTTCCCCCATGTGTCCGTTGTAAGCAGACCAACACGGTCACAGTATCGGTTTCTGTGGTGGTTTATACAGACAGTCTGTGACTAAGTGTAGTTATTTTGGGTCACTGCGCAGGTCAGCGGACCAATCACAGCACCTTCTCAACAGTTCAAAAGTTGATCCTTTGAAGCATCCTTCAAAAACTGTCCCTTTTTAAAGCCTCTGGGGTAATCTTCATTCTCTTCACCGAAGACATTTACATTATCTGCATATGGGTCGATGTTGAGAACCCAACCTGTACACACCACAGTCTTAATCTTTGTTATACGAGAATATGCACCATGGGAGTGCGGTCGACATCCACAATGGCTACTTTAAATAGAGGACGTCTTATTGCAGCTAAGTGGGCCACTGCTGTTTTTTAAGTATAGATTCTGTTTGATGCTATACTTGCCCTCGGCCACTCTTTAATTAGTGGGCCGCCTTATCCCTCAGCTGCGAGGGAACATCCCACATATCCCTTTCCTGGAAGGCTGGGACTCCTCTGCTCTTGTAATGACAAGGCACATGTTAGGACGATTAATAGAGAATCTAACCCACACATTTAAAATAGCATGAACACCAACACAGCATTGATGCATTAGACCTTATGCAATGGAGGAACATAATTATCACGGCCACTCTTTAACCTCTGGGAGAGAACAGTCTGCGTGCTTGATGGCCGTGGTCCTCAATGATGCTGCGTGCCTTTCTGCAGAAACCTCTCGTGGGAGATATCCTGAATATGTAACTGTGACTATTATGTTTACTTTCTTTTTATAAACAGGCATATATTAATTATTACTGTTGCAGAAGTAAATTGGGACCTCAACTCTAGCGTTTTACCGACACGAAAGCTTTTTGACAGTGTCATTGTGTTGAGAGTAGAATGTCTGAGAAATATTCATGAGAGTCTGTGCTTTTTTCATCATCACAATTTCCACAGGGGCCCTTTGAATTAAAAGATGAAGGCAGAATGAAACAAGCTGAAATAGCTTCACCCGTATGCTGGAGGCACAATGAACAAATCCACCATAAAGATAAAGAATAATGATTTTACATGTTGTCTTTTCCATTGTTGATGGTGATTTGTCTCTGTGCACAGCTCACTACTGGCCACCTGGTGGCACTATCAACCATTGGTTATGTTGGCTGCTCCATTTCTATCTTGTGTCTCACCATCACTCTCGTCACCTTTGCAGTCCTGTCGTGAGTATCACCAGTCAGACAGAGTTACACGTATACTGCATGCACTTTATTTGATTAACCTGTATAGTTAATTTCATACATGAAATGTTTTCAAAGCTCTTATATTACATGTACAGATAGAATTTTTGTTTTTAAAGAAATTTTGCTTTACACAACTGAACATCTCTTTTATGGTATTTGATTATGTTATTGTTCAGTGGATATCTATCAGTGAATGTCTGTCTCGTGTTTTTTCCTTTAGTGGCCATAAACCAAATTGCCTTCAGGATTAATAGAGTTGTATTGTACTGTATTGTAAATGACGTTGTCCTTCTGTTGCTCTGCAGGTCAGTGAGTACCATCCGTAACCAACGCTACCACATCCATGCCAACCTGTCCTTCGCCCTCCTGGTGGCTGAGATCCTACTGCTCATCAGTGCTCGCTTTGACCCGGGCACGGTAAGTACACAGATTATGTTGTTGATCAAATCATTTTATTATCCCAGAAAAAAATTTAACGATGTATGAAGCGAATAAAACATGTTAATTGTGGTAAAAAGAAACAAAAACTAAATGATTAAAATTATGAATGACAAATAACAAATCTAAAAGAAAAAGGTGAAGAAGAAAGACGGAACAGAGATTAAAAGAAAAAGACAAGTGGGGATAAGCAAAATGCCTGTGAATAATAAAGCAGTCATAGATCATAATGAGAAGAGAATGTTTTGATGATAAAAGCCTGATCTGTTTCTGTGCCGTGTCCCAGCTGCCCTGTAAGGTGATGGCCGTCCTGCTACACTTCTTCTTCCTGAGCGCCTTCGCCTGGATGCTGGTGGAAGGCCTCCACCTCTACAGTATGGTGGTGAAGGTGTTTGGCTCAGAGGGCAGCAAACACTTCTACTATTACGGCATCGGCTGGGGTAGGTCTGCTGCTCCAACACACTCAGACAAAAAAACATAACAAACCCATGTCTCACTTCTGCCCGCCACTTGTTCCTTTGCGTGATGTTTCTGTGTGTGATTTCCATTTCATCTCATGTTATTCTTGTTTGAAGAAAACAGTATCCGGTTTTTATTTTATTGTCCCTTATTTGACCCAGTGTTCCACCTCTGCCTCATGCCAGGCCATTAGTGTGAATATGATTTCACTATTTCTTTATTCCACATAACTGGTCCATTATTATTTGTGGCAAATAAATAATTCTGACCCTGCTTTTGAAGGTCTGAATGTGCTTTGAGTTGCATTCCAGCATAACAATTGCCTCTCCTGATCACAGCAAACCAGAGTTGATGGACAGATGAAAAGAACCTGGGACATACGTGTACTGTCTTTGGCTGCCGGGGAATGCATGGTCTCTCTTTCACATGCTGAAGCCATTAGAGGGAAAATGATCCCTTTTTATTACTTCCTTTCTTCTGGCCAGAGTAAAATTTCATCTGGTGTGGCCAACTGCAAATTATGTGCTGGAGAGTTGTCAGACAGTCTGAAGTATAACTATTATACATAAAAATACTAATTTTTTAATGAATTGCTGCTGCTATTAGCTGTGATAAAGGCTGCGGACTACTTTATCTCATGTTTCCTCCCACAAAGTAAAAGTTTCCTTGTGCTGTAACATGCTAGAAGCCAAAAGATTAAAACCTAGTAGAAATTAGCAATTAGCAGCACGGCAGAAAAATAAATCCACTACTGTGTTTAAGTATGTGGAAAAGTAAGTATGTACAAAGACAGATGCTGCTTGGTTGGACCACAGTTTCACAGTCGTCAATATTTGTCAAATTAGGTGAGGCAAGTGTTAAGATGATGCTTTAGAAGTCTTAATACCATATGAACATTTTTGAAATCACTATTTGGCTATAACATGTGCTAACTTAGACTCCTGTGGCCTTAGTCGAAACCTTTTCAGTCCGCCAGACTTTTCCTGATCACGTTTTTGTTTCCTGTTTATATAAGAACATTTGAATGTTGGTGAATCATGTCGATTACCATGCCTGCATCTGGGCAACAGCCCCAGAATCAGGTCCAGAGTCGGGTGGAGCCTCAGATTTAGTGCGTGACTTGACTAGATTTCATGGAGCAGTTTTGAAGATACTTTCAGTATTTGTGCTGTCCACAAGCAGGAGCGTGGGAGCAATGCACTTTAAACTTGTTGGTTGAGGTTTTTTCCGCATTAAATAAAATAACTGTGTGCCAACAAAGACAAGGAAGCAAAGAAGAAGCCTAGAAGGCAAACATGAATGTAAACAATGCACAATTTAAAATAAAATATTATTATTATTCCTATATCTACACAGACCCTAAAGTCCTGACAGGTGATATTTTTGCGCACAAGATAATTTAAAAACCATGTAAGCATCTCCCACGATGCACAAAGACTCAGCTAACTGTGGAATGACATATAATTAAATTCTTGCTGCTATTGTACAAAGACACCAGATTGTCATCATCAGGAATATTGTTTGCTGTTCATACATTTATTTGTTCTCACAAGATATGTTTCATGTGCCAACAAGATCTAATCTATTACCTGAAGGGACTTTATAGTCTGCTCCATAGTTTTGTAAGACTTTTATAGTAACACATGCAGGATGTTTGTGGGGCCTCAAGGATCAACCCAGTGCCTGTTGCTGGGAAACCAGGAATGTAAACAAAATATTATTTCAATTTTTATACATTTATTAAGAACACCTCCACCACTAGGGGACAATGCTTGTGTCTTGAATTATGATTCTATCTAAATGCCCTTATTTGTGTTTGTGTTGATCTAGTGCTGGATTATTTTTGATTTCAACATGTTTTTTTGAGCACTGACGTCTCGTTTATTAATGTGTATTTGTTTGTAGGATTTATTTGAAAGTATACAATGGATAGGTGAGAAGAAAAGAAGGGAGAGGGAGAGCGCATATGACAAGTAACAAAGGTCCCTGGCCAGAATCAAACCAGTCACACTGCACTCACAATATATATATATAACAATAAACTAAAAATGTATAGCAGATGTAAGTAAGCTGCTCCACATCACGTTATTGCCCCAGGGACCAGGGCCCCTCATCACACAAATCCAGTTAGGGTTATTATGTGACATTAGTGAATTTGTAACATGTGTGTTGATTTTCTTTGTGTTTTATCAGGCTCTCCATTGGTCATATGTGTAGTGTCCATGACATCAGCTCTGGACAGTTATGGCGAGGTTGACAAGTAAGTATGACCTGCACTTAAAAAGATAAATATATATACAGGATTATGTGGAATTCATTTGGGTCCATTAAAGCTTGGTGGTGTTGTGTAAGAATGACATAACCTATGAAAGAAAACACATTAAAACCAATGCCTTCAGGTTAACAGCTATAATGTATATCGTTCAATGTGATTTTTCTTTAACTCCTGCACCTGTCTTTGCTTTCTCAGCTGTTGGCTTTCACTGAAGAATGGAGCCATCTGGGCTTTTGTGGCACCGGCTCTGTTTGTCATCATGGTGAGGAATTTGCAAAAATAAGCATTTGTCATCTCCCCATTGCTCCCCTTATATGATGGACATTTTAATCTGAATTCACTGTAAACTTTTATTCTCCTATGCCAGTGCATTTCATCTATATTCACAGTATAAGCTCTCTTCTGATCTCCAGGTGAACATTGGCATCCTGATTTCTGTGACCAGGATCATATCTCGAATCAGCGGAGAGAATTACAAGGTTCATGGAGATGCCAATGCAGTCAGGTTAGTTTATGGATTTTCATGATCAGACCAATCAATTTTTAAATCATTGATTATTGTACTTGTATTAAAAGCTGATAATATAACCATGTTGTCTCTTGTTTTGTGTCCAGGCTGACAATAAAGGCTGTAGCTGTGCTGCTTCCTATACTCGGCATCTCTTGGGTCTTTGGTGTTCTTGCCCTTAACACGCACTCTTTGCCGTTCCTGTACATCTTCGCTGTGTTTAACTCATTACAAGTACGTTGTTTCACTATGGGATCTCTTCTTTTCTAAATTGTGTGCAGTTATTTTTAAATTTCCTCCCAAAATTGACACTTTCCTACCCTTTTTCTTTCAGGGATTCTTTGTTTTCTTATTTCACTGTCTTCTCAACTCTGAGGTAAACACGTTGGATATGTTATATGATTGTTTATATTTTTTATGTCATGTCCTATTCTAGAAAACACTTCAACACTAAAATATTTTTTTTGTTAAATATACTTATTCACCTTGACAAGTTTATAATGAAAGACAACTAGCATTATAGACCTTATTCAAATGATTCTTTACTTACATTTATGTTAAAGGGACATTATTCTCTGTTGTGATCTAATTGTCTGGAGTAAAGTGAAACTGTGAAATAAGTGTATTTGTACTTGATTTGTGGCTCAAAAGTGGATTGCATTTGTCACCATAAACATCTGTTTTTAGGTCAGAGCTGCTTTCAAACATAAAACCAAGGTGTGGTCCCTCACCAGCAGCTCCATCCGAAACATCAATGTGAAGCCCTTCAACTCGGACATTGTGAGTCCTGCTGTTGGATGCTAACTTAAAAAAGGAAAGCTGTTCTCTTGTTGTCAGCCTGTGTCTAACTCTCTCCTTCCCGTCTTCTCATCTAGATGAATGGAAACAAGGAGGGTGTGATGCCTACCAAGATGAACACATGGGACAAAAGCACCAACTCAGCCAATCGTATGGACCTCTCCGCCGTGTAGAAAAGCAGACGGCCATCATGTCAGTGGCAGGAGAGCAACCTGAAACTCACTGGTGACAGAATGACAAACACTGGCCAGAGTGCTCTCCTGCTATGTTATGCAATGAATCGTAAACTCGTTCACCTCAGAGAGGACGACATTAATGATTGAGGGGTTCTGTACTCTTTTCAAAGACAAACAGACGAGGAGGACTGTGCCTTATTATTGTCCCATAAAAACACTTTCCTCCAATCAACGTAGGGATTTTTGAGGAGCAGGTCAGTAAAGTGACAGAAAGTCTAAAGATCCATGAGTGCAGTTCGGGGTCAGGCCATGGCGTCCTATGAAGTGGAGATTGTCGGTTTGTCTGTTGTCCGGTCCATCTGTTTGGCTATATTGCATTGATTTAATGGTTGGCCAGGGTTTATTTAAGGGAATAGTTGAGAAACGTATTTGCTCTCTTGCCAAGTGTTACGGTCGATACCACATGTCATGTCTGCATGGTAAATATGACGTTACTGCCAGAAGCTATAGTTCACCCGGTGAACACAGCTTGTCTGGCACGGCCCAGCTAACAAAATCTGCCTTTTAGCATCTCTAGAGCTCAACAGTTAATGTGTCAAACCACCTTTTCTTAATCTGCACCAGAAACGATGTGTAAAAATACAACACATTGTGGGGACTACACTGTAAAATCTCACAAGTTGATCTTAATAAAGAAAATACTGATGCCTTGAAAAACAGTAACAGTAACATGTACATTTAACTATTAGTCTCAAGTTATGTTAACTTCATATTTCATTGTTAATTTCACTTAATTTAGCAGTTTAATTAAAGCAAGTTACTCTGACTTCGTTAAACGTTGCGTTCACTCAACAACAACTTTAGGAAACTCATTTCCTTAGAAAATAAGTAAGCACAACAAAGAATGTTTGGTTCACAAGAATATTTTTATTTTAGCAAACTCTCAGCAGGAGAGAACATTTTCTAACATCTCAAACTTTTCCATAAAATCACAGCTATATGTTGAACATTCAATTTGTCTCACACATAACATTTTTGTGGGGTGATAGGTAGAGTATTTTCAGGGTATGGTTGGTACAAATGAAAAACCATAGACAGAAAAAAGTAAAGACATATATTTTCCCTAAACAGTGTCTTAGATTTATTCATTAAAAACAATGACAGTAATAACATTCATTAATGAACGACTACAAATGGAAAACTGCTAATTTTACCTAGCACAACACAACAACAGCATAATAACAACTGATCAGTGATGAGACCCTTTGTAATTCTGATATAAATAATGTATTTATTTATTTGTGATTCTGCGTTCTCCATCATGTTTCCTGTAAAGTGTCCCAGCTCAACAATCATTATGTACTCTTGTTAAATTCTTTGTATTCTGAGTGTTTTCTCTCCTGAATCCTATATTTGTTTTTGCAGTACCTCACATCCTAGCAAGCTGCGGTATGTGCTTTGGAGGTGTAGTGGTTGTGTTTTGGACAATTCTGTGAACTTATGCTATTTCTTTTACCCATTTCTTATACAATTTCATATAATTTTTTTATAAAATTTAATATGAATTTTTGTCTACAACAGAGGGACTTGATGAGGTTATTGCTTTTTTTTCTTAACATACTGTGAGAATAGAGGGAGATGGCATGTTTTTAAATGTCCTGTTGATATTACACTGTACCAACATTTAGTTTCCTGAGACAGGATTTACTGTAAGTCCCTCTGTGCTCTCTTTTCATGTCAGATTTAAAGTTAAATATTTGTAGTATTTCTAAGCTTGTATATGGCCATCAGTGATTGTTATTTTATGGTACTATGATTTATGCTTCCAGTTATCTTTATTAAAAAAAAACTGATTATGACAAGAAATCTGTGTTGTTTTCATCAAAAGAGTATTAGGATCATGGTCACACAGGGTTGTCCACTCACCAGAAGGTCGTGGTTTGATCCCTGGTGATGAGCGGTCCAAAAAAATCTGGGATGTTTTCAGCTTACAGGAATTGTGTACAGATCCTTGCATCCTGCAACATGAGGCTATGGAGGCGGATGGATGGCAACACAATGGGCCTGGGGTTCTCATCTCGGTATTCTCTGCATTAAAGAACTGCACATTTTAGAGTGGCCTTGTATTGTGACCATTGCAAATATGAGGTGCTCACCTTTGCTCTCAAATTTGAGAGAAATACACTTTTTGTGTGCACAAAAGAAATCTCTGATCTTTGAGTTTAACTGGTGAAAAATGTAAGTGTTGCATTAACATTTTTGTTGAGTGTACCTCCAATATGAATGGCACAATCTTGCACATTTGGAGCCAGAGTTTGCGCAGTAGCGATTGGAGGATGGAGCCTTGGTAGCAGGATCCTATTGATATACGCCTTTGATCAATCATGAGACAGTCTTAGCTGTCAATGATGACATCGCACGTCATGATATCAACAAGTAAAACCAAAAATATTGGAAGAATTAACATTTGAACATACATCATTGTGATGATAACTACTTAAAAAGACAGAAAACATATTTGAGAAAAATATATTTGACGTGTACTTAGATTTTTTAGGTTGGTCCATCTCTCATCTATTAACATGGAGGCTGCAATCGACCTATATTGCAGCCAGTCACCAGGTGGTGATAAAGAGGCTTTGGCTTTACTTTGGGAAGCTGTAATGTCGTCCATCTTTATATTTAGTCTATGATGTTACAATTAAATTGTGTGAATTATATCCTTACTTACGGTTTATTTTTAGTACAAAGGAATATGCATTCTACAAAAGTTAATATAAAGTTAATTTGAAGTGACAGATATGGAGACATTATACAATTGTTATTATTATTTGTATAATAATATAATTATTATTATTATTAAGATTTTTATTATTATTAAGATTTGTGAACCTGGTTTAAATAGAGTTTTTGTGCATACAAGTGAATTTCCCCAGTGTGGGGTCAGAAAAGTTATATCTAACCTATTTATCTTATTTTTGAACTTTTAAAATACTCTACGCGTCAGACACACAAAATAAATTATTAGTCATGCACTCCCAAATAGAAACATCCGCCATATTAAATTTGAAATAGTTCTTTCTTCAAATAGTTTTAAGTGTAGGGTTACTACATTGACATTTACAATCACAGTGAGAGGAAAAAGACACAAAAGAAAACAAACTCTGAAAGCCAAATTCTAACATTGAATAGTGACGGTACGAGGTGTCCCTGAATGCACCATGGTCCCAACAGCTGCCTGGCTGTTTGCGCATGCGCGTGTGGAGCCGTGGAGCAGATGGTAGAAAAGTGAGGAAGACTGAGGAAGACACATGAGGAAGACACATGAGGAACACAATAATATCTTAGCTCAGCCTATGAACACTAACAGCATTTAGCAGCTGCTGTTAAAACCTGTGTCAGCTCCACAGAAGCGTCAGAGACTTTTCTTTATCCTTAAACAAACAGCGGCTCGATTCTATTTTCTTTTCATTCATATTTTTTATTTGTGCGCAGGTTGTTTTAACTTTTTGTCTTGACGGAAACTTCGTAATGATGTCATCGATTGACACCGAGTGTGAACCTGCTCACGTCTTTTAATCAAAGAAATGGGATTTACCGGCACCAGCGACGCGTGGTGGGACTGTGCGGCTGTTGTCGTTGGAAACTCAAGCTCCTGAAGCTGCACCTGAACGCGTCTGTTTATTTTCTTGTGTGTGTTGTGTGATCATTGTTTCGTGATGGAGTCGGTTGGGAACTTTGAGTTCAGCAGGAAAGACCTGATTGGCCACGGTGCCTTCGCTGTTGTGTTCAAGGGAAGACACAAAGAGGTAACGTTTGTGTCCCATACAGAGTTTGGTCTGTGTGTTATTGATGTACCTGATTATTATAAATAAAAACAACTTCTTATCCTTATTTCAGAAACGGGACTGGGAGGTTGCTGTGAAGTGCATTAACAAGAAGAATCTGGCCAAATCAAAGTCTCTTCTTGATAAAGAAATCAAGATATTAAAGGTAATAACACTTTTTAATGCTTCCATTCATAATGTGTCTGACTCTCTGTGCTCACTGTTTACTGACATGTGATTTTCTCACCTCTTCCAGGAGCTCAAACATGAAAATATTGTCAGTCTTCTTGACTATCAGGTAAGAATCTCTCCTCTCAGATCAGACACGTCTGCTGTAACTACACAGTAATACACACACTGTGCAGCCTCATGCTGCAGATGTTGACATGTGATCATGCTGTGCAGATACGGCTGCTGGATGTTGTAGTTTTTCGCAGAGCTGACAGGCCTCAACTGCAACGGTAGTGTTGAATGGAAGTTTTCTCTATCTTTAAAGATTGCATTGGTTTAGCCTAAATTTAAATGTAAACATCTGTAATGTGTTTTACTCGTATCCCCTTAGATCATTAACTTTAAAAACAAGTCACACGTCAGTCAGGTCGTTAACCATTTGTGTGGTGAGTTTGTTTTCCTCTCACCTTACTGTCACCTGCCAGACAGTCAGACGTGGGATTACCTTCTCTGACAGATGGCAGGGTGCAGCCGGTTAAACAATGGCTTTCAGAGCAGAGGCCGGTCTCCCAGCAGACACCAACAACACATCAAGGATCATGACTACAATTAGAGATGAGGTGCTTATTCACCTGGTATCTACACAAACTTTGCTTCTCTGTTCTCTGGTACCATGGTAATCACCATAAGGTGTTTTTATACCGTATCATGATAGTGATAAACAGTCAGTAAGTTTCACTCCGACACTCAGCGCTTACTAGCTTCTAACTAACTTGGTGACGCAAAAGTAGTCCAACTGATACAGAGTCTTGGAGGCCGATGCCGATACTGATCTTAGGGAGGAAAAAAATGTCCCCAACCTATATTTACATAATTGACAATGATTCCTAAAAATTCGTTATCAAATCCTTATGACAAAGAAATGTAATTACAGCGTTTTTACAGATATTAAAGAGTTTATATTAAAACATAAACTTTATTATACACAACTGTAATTAAAAGAAAACACAAAAGCAAGGAAATATATAGAACTTATTATCGAAGTAATTATTTAGACAGTAATAACTTTTGTATCAAATGTAAACACAAAGTCACATCCTCAACCGATACTGATATGTCTGTGAAAGGCTCATATCAGCCCTGACTATCTACTGGTCCCAATGGGATTCGACTTGCTCCCCCTCTTTCCTTTCAAGTCCGGACGGGCTGACACCCTAAACTTCTCACACCCCGAACCCCCCCCGTCTCACCTCGCTGCTCTGTCGATATTTCCAATGCTAACACGTGAGGATCTTGTTGGGATAAAGTTTCCGACGCCTGCGTTAGCTGCTGTCAGGGAGGGAGGGGGGGCCCCAGACTTTCTAGAAGCTCTGCTGGTGACCGGCCAACTCAGGGTTCATTAAGTTCAAGCAACGAACCAATGTCACTTCTTGTGTAACGTGCGGGCACTGACATTGATTTATCATTGGTTATAAGTAATGTATTTATTATTGTTAAAGCCATTTATCATTGAATGTATGTAATTTACTACTACGCTGATCGTGTCTATTTTATGTCATTAACAGGAAATGGGAGGATCTGTGTATCTTGTCATGGAGGTGAGTTGCATTAGTAATGGATGGTGTCAATCACATTCACTATTAAACGGACAAAGCTTCTATAAAGACATTTCCTGTCTGTCTTTTCAGTACTGCAATGGAGGCGACCTGGCTGAGTACCTTCACTGTAAGTATGATAGTCACATAGACCCAGTGGTGTATAAAGTACTTGAAAGCCATACTTGAGTAAAAGTACAGATATCTTACCTGAAATTGACTTCGGTAAAAGTGAAAGTCACCCGTCAGAAAATGACTTGAGTAAAAGTCTTAAAGTAGCTCATATTAAAAGTACTTAAGTATCAAAAGTATCTGGTGTTGAAATATACTTAAGTATCAAAAGTACAAGTACCAAAATTAAAAATGCAAAGTGCTTTTTATAGTAGGCCTATACAGACACAAAACAACCCAAAATGTTTCTCCTCAAGATTTATCTCAACTGACTGAAAAATTATAACAACAATATGAATATAATGTATGTAATGTATAATTTTACAAATTTTGAACCCTAGATGAGAGAGAGAGAGAGAGAGAGAGAGAGAGAGAAGAGAGAGAGAGAGAGCTGCGTCAACCTTTGCCGCTCAAGTAACGAGCCAGTTTGAGAATGTAAGAAGTAGAAAGTACACATATTTTTGTTCAAATGTAACAAGTAAAAGTAAAAAGTCGTCAGGAAAATAAATACTCAAGTAAAGTACAGATATGTGAAAAATCTACTTAAGTACAGTAACAAAGTATTTCTACTTCGTTACTTCCCACCACTGCATAGACCTTATTATAGTCCACATCTCACCACAGTGAAAACTTTCCATTCCACCTGCGGTCCAGGCATAAAGAGGGACACTGACACCACTCCTCAGTGTTGCAACAGAGCTGTTAGTAGTAAACACATTTGGAGCAGCTTACTGTACTGGCTGGTCAGTGTGGCTTTTAAGAGGCTTGCCGTAGCTTTTCCTGTGTTTTGAATGAATAATAGGATTTTGCCAGTACAATGACAGAATTCAGGTTTCAGTTTGGAACAAGTCCGATCACTAATACTCAGAGGTACTTGACCCAGATGAAGTTAAAACCCTCGTCTTGACCTGGAATCAAGTTTGTCATGAAGAATGTGGGTGTAGTGTTTGAATTCTCAGATGATTCTTTTCTCACTGGACTGCACCGCTGAGAATTTGCACCACCTCAAGTTTCAAACCCTGTTTTAAAAAATGATGATGTGAGGTGAGGTGTGGGATTTATTTCTTCCAGGCTAAATATGTCTCATTGGTGTAGGTGTTTCTGGTGAATGGCTGATGTAGTGTGAGGGTCTGCTGCCATCATGCCAGCATCTCTTCTTCTGTTGATTGGCCCATTCTGTGCCTCTGCTAAGACGACACATCCAGTTATTTGCAGCACAACACTCAGTCACACTTGGCAAGGCTCACGGAGCACCCAAATGACCTCACCCATCTGTCACCCACTTATCCCGTGTGCTCCGGTGGAAAAACACTGCTGGTACAAACACTGGGCGTATGAGGGAGGAGAGGGTCGCCAGCATGTCACACAGAGAGGACATGTTTTCCAAATGAAGCCTCATCATAAACAGACTTCTCTTCCAAGAAGACCGACGCAGTAGTTAGAGGTGTATATCTCCTCCTCAGATCACATGCTCTTTCATAGAATTGGAATTACGTGTCTCACATTGAGAACGTCTTCAGTAATACCTATGTAAGACATTCACTCACGCTACTCAGGGAATCAGGTTAACACAAGTAAAGTGAGAGTGTGCAAAAGAAATAAATGAAATCTTGTTTTTTAAATCAAAGGCTGCAACTAACAAAACATTTGTTATTATGAATCTAAATAATAATCATAATCCCTCTCTGAATTCATTTTTGGGTTCTTGAATATTATGATATTGATATTCATTATTATTTGTGCCAAAGCTCAAATAGACATACTCAAAAAGGTTGTTTTATATTTTAAAATTTAAAAAATGTAGTTTAATTACTTAATAGTCTGAAAAAGTAAAAAAACACAGCTGAGATGCAAAAATGGGCAAAAATCTCAATACATCATAACTAATTGGTTCCCTGTTATCACGAGTAATAAACTACTAACTTGCCTGCTGATGGAATAACCAGTTTAACTAGTTGGATTTTTATTGTTGGTCAGACAAAATAAATAATTGAACACTACTAAACACTTTGTTTACATTTAGCTGCGGTAACTTTCGATGAGCATGTGTCATTATTTTTGTATTCTATTGATGACTATATAATAATGTATTTAGTTAAATAATAGCACTTATACATTGTTTTATTAATGTGATAGTAGGTTGCAATATAATAATCCTTCCATATACTGCCATGCTGACTGTTCTTATGCATTTCCTCCCTCTGATCCACAGCCAAGGGCACGTTGAGTGAGGACACTATACGTGTGTTCCTGCAGCAGATCGCTCAGGCCATGAATACCCTGCAGAGCAAAGACATCCTCCACAGAGACCTCAAGCCCCAGAACATCTTACTCTGCCACCCAGAGGGCCGCAGGTCCAGCTCCATCAACATTAAGATAGGTAATGACATCACAGCACGCACCAATGCACCCAAATGCACAGAGACACTCCTCTCCATCCCTCACTTCATGTCTCTCACCCTTCAGCTGACTTTGGGTTTGCACGTCACCTCCAGACGAACACTATGGCAGCCACTCTGTGTGGCTCCCCCATGTACATGGTGCGTATTAAAGCTCTTGCACTCTGATGTCCTGTGCCAATACAGTGTTAGTTCACCTTGTCTCTTACCTGTGAGCTTTTTGTTTTTCTGGACCCAGGCTCCTGAGGTCATCATGTCCCAGAACTACGATGCCAAAGCGGATTTGTGGAGCATTGGTACCATCGTGTACCAGTGTCTGACTGGAAAGGCACCATTTCATGTAAGTGGCACTTAAAACCAATACATGCAGCATCAGTCATTTTAGGTGTTTATGTAAATAGGTGTTTGCTGAGGTTCCTCACATAATTACCAATGCTCATTTAGTTGTTTTGCTTTAGTGTTTAGAGAGGGCCGACTCATTGTTGTGAAGACAACACTTGACATGATACATCCCTTTCACAACAACATGATCCTCAAAACCACCTGTCTGCTGGATGACACTCTCACACATATCCAGTGTTCATTGGAAAGTCTTGGAACAGCTTGACTACTTGTTAGGAAAGAGCCTTGTTTATAGACTGGGGCATGAGGAAATGGCTGTGAGCCATTTCACTGAACCCAGAGTAAATAGTATTTCACAATACTTGGTATTAGTTTCTGCCATTCATGTGGCTGCTTAGATGGAGCTGTTGTTTGCAGTTTGCCTGAGCCCTGATTTATTTATTTTTTCCTTTTCCTTTTTTTTAAACAGTGAAATTCCTTCTATTCCCATGTATTAGCAGTTAAAGACTGAAAAAAGGGTTGTTGTTTACCTTTCGTCCCTGTTGGGGTTATTTATGTTGTATTTCCTTGAATGTGTTTCCCTGAGAATCATAGGGAAGATTGACTTCTATTTCTGCCAGGCAGATTAGTGAGTTGAGATAAGTCCAAAGGTCAGAGTGAGGCTAGCTGGTGATGATGTTGATCATGATGTTTACTGAGCTGGCTTTCACTGGCATATTCCAACATTCCACTTTGTTTGATCATCAAACACCCACATGTTATTTCTGTTCAGATCCTATGCACTTTGGCACGAATAGTTTATTTTATATTTGTAATGATGCAGGCAAGGAGATAGACAAACATTTCACTTTCATTTATTCATTGATTCAAATGACTGTTTGTGAGGGTGCTTTAACTTGCATATGTTTACAAGTTAAACTCATCTTTTGTGTGTTTCTGTACGTGTATAGGCAAGCACACCACAGGAGCTCCGTCTTTTTTACGAAACCAACAGGAACTTGTTACCCAGGTGAGTGCACCCACCAACCCACAGCATTATCAATGTACGTACACAATAGAGCCCAAGTGGAGTTAGAGTAAAACACCTCTGCTGCCGATACATGCACATCATTGAGAAAGATTCTAAAGATGTTGTCATCAAAAGAAAATGAAGTAACCTTAAACTTCCTAATAAACTAGGATGGCAAATACCTCCACCAAGGCCCAACAGGCCCCTTGTGAAACTACATTTCAATTCATGATTTTATTTGGATCTGCACCACATTTCACACACTCTTAAATATCAGTTCCCTAAACATACTTGCATTTTTTTGTTTAATCAATTTAATTTAAAATAGTATGCGTTCTTAACTGGCCCACACCGCATCATTCTACCAAGTTTCATGTCAATCAGTCACGTAGTTTTTGCGTAATCCTGCAGCTTACAGACAGACAAACCAAGGCAGACGAGAACAGAACCTCCATTTTAAATATCAATGCACATGTTTTCTTCAAAGTTTTCAAATCGGCAAACGTAAACACAGAAACTGTTTGTGAAAGGTTTTTATCGGTGACTTTTTATCGGCCAACAGATATATCAGTCAGGCTCTAATGCTCAATACACTCAGGAAGAGGAGTGTAAACAGGCTTTACAGGGACACCTGCTCAGTTTATTAATGTTAATGATGTTCACATGCACAGGGATAGCCTACAAAGCATAGGCTTACACACACTCACACCCATGCACACTTACTGTAGCTAGCTACTGTAAATAAATCCATACCATTACTAAAGATAGTCCCAGTGTGGAAGGCAGTGATAGAGACACCAACCATGACCGATCTGAATGTGGTATCCTAACCCTAACCCTAACCCTACCTATGGTATATATGTGTACAGTATATGAGGAGTTAATTTGTAAACTGAACTGCTCTGTTGTGATGTTAATAAATACAAGTTTCTTGACAATCAGTTAACTTGACTATTTACAGTCATTATCAACACTGGAGCTCTGATGTTTATGAGCTGAACATGGAAAGTGTTCAAAGAGAATCATGGATTGTTTGTCACTGTTTTCATGGTGCACTTTATCAGACTGTGTATGGCTCGGAGCCATGCTTATCTTCTGCAGTGATAAAGCTGGGTGATAAGTCGGACCCTGCCTGTGAGGGCAGACATGGTTTGTTGTTTTCCTGTGATTCTATATATAACCTGCTCCGAGCTGCCAGTTTGTGGCTTGCACGGCTATCATTTTCCACATGACCCACATAGCTCAACCCGGGGACACACACCCACTCACTGTCTCTGCCGACTCGGAGTGTGATGATGCCCTGAGGTTTGCACTGAAACCATGAATTAAATTAACAGTTCACATTTGTACAGCTCACTCTGAGCTTCTGAAAAACCACTGACCTAAATATAATTTCTTTTAAAACCAGATGTATCCGCGACAAAATCACAAAAACACACTGAAGCAGCAATTTGAAAATATCTGTATCTAGGAAACACATACTGTGCGTCACACTGTGAAAAGACTCTCATACATCTTGGACATGTTTGTTCTTCAGTGTTTTGATTTTTGCAGTATTTATTTTAATAACAGTGTTATTAATCGAAATGGGAAACCTTTGTATTTTCCCAGCATCCCAAAGGAGACTTCTCGTCACCTAAGACACCTCCTGTTGGGACTCTTGAAGAGAAACCACAAAGAGCGGATCAGCTTTGGTAAGTCCCTGCCGACTCAAATTCAGAACCCTGATCATTTGATTTATAAAGCTTATTTTACATATACATGTGCTTTACATGTGCAGATGAGTTTTTCCACCATCCTTTCCTGGAGACGAGCTCCTCCTCAAAGAAATGTATGTACTATTTTCTGGTTTATTTAAGTATCTATCTATGTATAAACATAGGTGCATTAGCCAGTCTCCTAACACAACAACTTATTTTGACAGGTTCGCCTGCTCCCATGTTCTCCCACCCCATCTCAGGCCTGGGCAGCTCTTCAAGCAGCTCCTTCACGTCACAAAGGGCCTCACCTCAAGTACATACTGCTTTCTCTTATAGACTGATAGAAAAGAAACAACTTGGGTAAAGATGTGAATTTTGAGTTAAACCTGATCAAACATTACTTTTTCTCACATGCTCTTAGCATTCCGATGGAGAGATCCAACAACTCAAGCCTAAAGCGAGGTACTCCCCAACACAAAACACAGCTGACTTCCTCCTGCCGAATGAAACAGCCAATCAGGACAGTGAGACCACCTCGTCATACACAGAGGACTACGTCCTGGTGCCTGACCAGTTTCCCAGTACGTCCTCTTACCCTCACTGTGTAGACACCTGTTACTCTTATTACACCAATGTTTTTTTTACATAAATTTTGACTTTCTGTTTCACTGCTTGTAGGTGAGTACACATGTGAACTGGATGTTGGCTTACCAGAAAGTTGCCTCATATACAGTGGGTGAGTTGCAAATATACTACATAGTAGAACTATTGGACTGCTAGATGTATTAATATAAACTGATATAAATATATATAAATAATTATTCCTGATATATCACACAGATTTACTAGAGCAAACACATTATTTAACATTCTCTCCAGGAGCCCAGTCGGAGCTGAGCGAGGGCCCAGGCCTGCAGGAAAGACTCCTCTCCACCCCCCCTCTAGGCCTGTTGGGTAAGAGAATCACTCAGTTTATGTATTCAATGTTCTTTATGATCGATGGTGCTTTAATAGCATGTAAATTTTGCTCTTACTTATTTCCACTACTGTCTTCCTCTGAGTTACAAAACCACCAAAATCATTCCTAACTGCTCGTTCCTCTGTGTCTGATCCCTGGGCTCTCTCTTTCATCCACATAGCAAGCCTGTTGAATTGGTCGGGCGTAAGTGCAGCGACTCTGTGCCCATTCCCGTCCCAACACAGATGCTAAACTATCAGCGCATGGAGCAGAACCTGCAGCCTGTTGCCTTCCATGGCTCCAGCAGGCATGTACAGTACAGCCTTTTAGCTGATTTACCTCTGCACCTACTCCACCTCAGTGTCTTACAACTCTCTTCTGCCTTCGTCTAACTATACATCTCATATCATCCAGGGTCACACCGTCCAGTGCAGGCAGCAGCGGTGAAAGCTGTGCACAGTTTGGAGGCCGTAGAGCGGCTGGTACAGGATTTGGCGTTAACTCCCCAAGACTGGGAACAGGAGTAGCTCACCCTCAACAGGGCTCCCCTCTAGGTAGGCATCTCCATCAGCTATTGTTTAACCTGTCTGGGGCTGGGCTTTTCCATACAAGTGAACTAGTTTATCTTAACTAATCTGTGACGTCAAGCAGCTGTTGATGTCATTAGCAATTAATCAATCTAAATTACATCACATATTCGATTCTGAAGTGGTGTTAACTCTGATCTACAGAATGTTTCTTTTACCGCAACCATGTTGGTCACACGTCTGCAGCCCGACACACTCCATAAGAATTTGTCAATGTGGTGTCAATTGCTGCTTCTTGGGCGTTAACAAAAAACTCCACCACCTGATTTATGTCTTGTTCATTACATTCCCAGAGAAGTTTTGTGGTTAAGTGTTTGTATTGGATTTTCTGTGTATCCACATTCCCTCTGCCTGACTCATCTTCTTTTATTGAGGCCTTTTGACAATAACCAGTGAACATGTCTAAGCTTGATTCATTCAGGGTTAGTGTTATTGTTTTTCAGAGCAGTTAACACTCTTTTGGCATAATTCATTAGTTATGCTAACAATTTAATATCTCTAACCCTCTGTATTCTAGTGGGAACCACCCCAAAGAGCGCAGAGCCGGCTCTCCCACTCAGCACAAGGACTGGACAGTTCACTGGCTCACCTGGCGCCTTTGCTCCCAAGGTCAACTTCTAAATCATTATTTTATAATTATTAATATTATTTATTTGTTGTTGTTGTTGTTATTATTACAGAACAAACGTTTTATAACCTACACACCATCATGTCAGGCACACTAGTTTCTTTTCACATTTCTTGATAATTGAAAAACTGAATGTTGATTTATTCTTTATACTTTGTATAAGGGCTAAGAATATTAATAACTTTAATTATATTGTACCCTTAAATTTAAACAAGGTTCACAAAGTGCCTTGGCAGACAAAGCAGACACATGATACTCAGGGGCACTGGCAAAAATGCATTCACACTGACAAAAAACATTTAATAGATAAAAGCAATAAGAGGTCAGCATCACGTAAAGCAGTAACTACAAATATATTGAACAGTAACGACGAAAAAAAAGAAGATGACATTACATATAA
The DNA here is from genome assembly GCF_963576545.1 of Limanda limanda. Classification (NCBI taxonomy): domain Eukaryota; kingdom Metazoa; phylum Chordata; class Actinopteri; order Pleuronectiformes; family Pleuronectidae; genus Limanda; species Limanda limanda. The sequence continues at coordinate 7,415,652 of NC_083640.1, read as the reverse complement.
GCAAATAAATACATATAAAAAGCTTGTTCTTAAATCAAACATCACCTAACCATACATGCTTCTGATTAAATTATGTGTCTGAACTTTTGCTTTTGATCAGCAGGTTCAGTCGAGACTGCTAGACAGGATCAGGACGGTCACAGACCTTCAGTCATTCGACCTATCTGCTGCTCCTCAGACCAGACACAGCAGGAAATCTACCAATAAAAACTACCCATTTAAAAGGTGAGAACATGATAATATAATATATATAATATCATATATATATATATATATATATATATATACAATTATTGATGTAAGACGTATAATAACATCCTGCAAAAACATTTGGGATGGAAAGTAATGGGAAATTGTTTATGTAAATAATCCACATATAATTGAGACCATCATGACACCTGGCACCTAGAGATGTCACATGGTGTCACATGGTGTCTGATCAATTATTAAATGCTCATGATGGTGTCTCTGGTTGTATTGAATGTCCAGAGCCCTGAGCACAGGCAAGCTGTCAGATCTGCTGCTGAAGGCTGCGTTCGAAGTTGAGGAGGAAAGTGACGAGAGCCTCAACAGTGAGAAAAGCATGGAAACAACAGGTACCAGAGCAAAGTAAAACACAAAGAGACCAGCCCTGTTTCCTCTGATAGTGTTTGTCTTTGTTCGCCAGTAAAATCCCATTGACAATGAAATCAAAACATAGTGTGAATTAACTATCATAGTTGTATCAGTACGGTGTTAATATGCAGTAGTTACAAAGCACCAATTTTAAAAGGATAGTTCACCCTCCCTTTAAGGTACTTCCTGCTATGACCATGGTATTTACTTGGCTGCAGTTTAACTGGACTACATCTTTAAGGAGGTCTTGACCATTTGACTTTTAACTGTTTGTTTTTTCTGTTCCTACAGCTCCACCTACTGGTTATAGTAGAGGATTTCAATGCTCCGACAGCCCACCTATTGCAGTCTTCACTATCGGTTCTCCCTCCAAAGGAAACACTCCTCCTGATACCAGGATGTCAAGGATACACTCAGGTTGGTGCCCTAACTACCTGAACATTGACCAAATATTGAGGGGACTTATTGTGTTGTAGGATGTTTTTGAGAAGTCACTTAATTACTTATTTTACAGTTATGAGTGATACAATAAGGCTGTGGTTTTATTTGAGTGTGTTTCTCTCTAGTTTGAGATAATTTAGACCACTTGTTAGAAGGTGTAATAATGACATAATGACATCTAAAGCACAACACAAGAACTGAGTGACTTTGTTCACCCGGATTTGAAGATTGGTCACGTTAAAGAAAAGCAGTTTTTGTAGATATAAGTTACAGTCTGTTGTTCGTAAGAAAACTGTCCAAAAACAATTTTAGGTCATTATTATAGTCCTCAAAGGTGCAATTTGCTACTCCTATAATGATTTCAGCTGTTAACCTGTATTTGTCCCTAAACGCAGGTTCTCCCTCCTACATCAACTCAGCCTTGCTGCTTAACAGTCGCCTTCTCCAGAGAGAAGGTCATAGAAACAGTGAGAGTGAAGCGATGGACGCTTCTCCACACAGCGGTCTGCTCTTTCACCCTCCAGAGCTCGCGGTAGATACGCTAATGGAGGTACAAAATAAACCCACTGATGAAGCTGGCATTACGTTAATTTGCAGATGAACATAAAATAATACAATTTAGATCACACATCCTGACACAGTTTGGTTCTTTTCACAGCAGGCCCACACAGATACCCTCAGTGACCTGCGCTTCACTTTGGCTTTTGCCCACTGTGTCATGGAACTGGCTTCTAGTAAAGACCCAGGGCTGGATGTCATCAGCAGTCCTGATGTTTCCTTTCTGGAGCAGAGCCTGGTCACAGATCAGATCAGCCTTTTGAGCAAAGAATGGAGGTGAGAGCCATGAAGCTTTAAGCATTTCATCAACATGTACGGCAGCTTGCTTCCTCTACAAGTCTTCAGGGAAATGACTTTCATTTTTTGTGTGCATATTCCAGCTATGCCGAGCAGTTAGTATTGTACATGAAAGCTGAAGAGTTTTTGTCATCAGCACTGCACACGGCCAAAGAGAACATCAAACAGAACCGACTCCTTCCCTCTGCTACAGTCAAACAAGGTGAGACCAGTGATCATCAATCACCCATTTTGTATCGGTTGTGTTTAACACTCATAGTTTTTACTCACTCGAGAGAGAATTTTTTTTTTAGATAAACAAAAAAATTCAGCGCATTTATAAATGCAAAGAGTGTCTTGATCTATCCAGGTATTTCTGGTGTGGTAGTCATTGAGAATTGTTTTGCTTCATGACCAGGATGAGTTGATATTGATTGAAATATTAAAGTGTCTCTGCATTCTCGATTTCCTTTGTACAGTGATCCGGAAGCTGAATGATTCCTATAAGAACTGTGTGACCTACTGTCGCTGCCTCAGTGATCGCCTGCAGACTTTCTTGCTCGACAAACAGAAGCTCATGGACCGTTTCAACGGCCTCACAGCAGAGAAGCTCATCTACAGCCACACTGTGCACATGGTGAGCTCACCTTACTGAAGTACATGTTGGTGTCCACTCCAAATCAGATTAGATCAAGTATACTGTATATTTAGCATGTATCTTTATCTTAGGTATAATGGGTTTGTTTTATCGCATTCAGGTGCAGTCTGCTGCTTTAGATGAGATGTTCCACTATGGCACAGCTTCAACCCAGCGTTACCAACGAGCCCTTCTGCTGATGGAGGGTCTGTCCCGAAGCGTCACAGAGCAAAAGGACCTCGACAGCATAGATAAATGTATGTGGCAGCCTAACATGCTTGAATCAGAACACTTATGAAAAGGTTTACCTTGTCAACTCACCCACGTCTTGGCCAAATGTCATTCTAATCCGAGTTGTTCTTTATCCCTGTGTTGTTTGCAGGTAAACAGTGTATTGAACGACGCCTTTCTGCTCTTCAGACTTAACCGAATGCACAAGCTCTACACCCGTACTCACAGCTACTGGATTATCTTCCCTCATCCCTTACCTGCGATGTAGATGAATCCTCCTGGACTGACAGTACACACAAGCACTTTGATCTTTCTTAGGGGAAACGACCACTGGAGCATCTGCTCTAATCCCAACACCCAGTCTGTGAACTTCTCATAAATGCACAGAAAAGACTGGAAGTCCTGTTTTGTACACATTTGAGTGTAAATTGATTGTTTGAATACTTTGATAAGGTAATTTGTGTCAGTAGTTAATGTGTTACTTGCTGTTCATTTATATATTTGTGTGTTGTTTTGTGTTTTGCACATGGAAGTATCGGATGAAATAATAACTGATTTTAAATGAGTTGTACTTGAAACATGGTGACAGGGTGGTCCTGTGATTAGCACTGTCGCCTCACTACAAGTGAGGCCGGGTTCTTCAGCTTCCTCCCACGATCCAAAAACATGCAAATTGGATTAAAAGAAGACTTTAAAATGCCCACAGATGTGAATCGGAGCATAAATGGATGTTTTTCTCTATATATCGGCACTGTGTTAGACTTGTGACCTTTGAAGGTTGAACCCGCCTTTCGCCCAATGTCGGCTGGCATTGGCTCCAGTCACCATGCAACGCTCTAAGGATAAGCAGTGTAGATAAAGGATGGACGTACTTGAAACACAGATTGATAAGTCTTTTTTGTACTTGAGGCATTTGCATTATTTGTACAGTAGTAGTTCATCGGCAAACAGGAGTCAATATTCTGGATGAGATGACCAAATATTGCCAATGTGTAGCAACATAATTCTGTGCTTGCTTTTTGTACATTTTTCATCACAGCACATTAGTAGCTGTAAATCATACTTGTCTCACACTCATATAGACAGTGACAATAAGTAATATTTTTGCTTTATAATAACAGGTTCAATGATTCTCAGATGATTATGTACATGGTCATTACATTTACTACAAGCCACATATTTTTGGTTATTCTGCTGTTTGAGTGAATGTGTGAACTTTTTTACTTTCTTTCAGTTGTGCTACTTCTGATTTTAGAGGTATGAGTTATGATGAATGTAAACAGTTAATTGTGGATTCATTTGTACTTGATTTCTGCTTGATACATTTTATTGTTTATTACAATCACACACTCAATATTTTGTGAAAATATTGGTGTTAAAACGGAAGTTTGTTAGAATTTATCAAATTGCCTTTTCTACTTTTGTTTGATGACAGCCAGTTAAACTTGCCAAAATGAGTTGTTACATACTGTGTTGAAAATAAATATTTATTGTTAAAACTATGGGCAAGTCTGTTTCATATGCTTTATTAATCAGTGTTTCCTCTGTTTACTATATTATTTGACTATTATATGACCTTGTCATTACACCTCATAATGAATACCATGCTCCAAATAATTAGTTTAATAAATACATTAATGCACACAATATTTTTTTTAATTATTGTTACAACGTTTTGTTACATTAACAGCAGGTTAAAAACAACAGCTAATGCATTCTTACAGACTTGTGCTTTATTAAAGTTGATCAATTTAATCCCACTTTCTTTATTTACTTCATAACAATATTATCGTTTTTACATCCATTTATCAATGTACAGTATGCATTTATTATTATTACTGTTATTTGCAGTAGGAAAAAACACACGAAACACAACCCTTTAAGTCGAAGCTAAATACTAATCGGAAATTATATAATAAAAATGAATCAGAGTGCAGATTTTATTCACGTCATCATTACGTAGTGTCCCTGCTTCCTGGAGACAGAATGACATCCGGGTCACATCAAAGGTTGCCGCGGTCGCCATGTTGCTGAATGAAATTAGCTCCAAAACATTGACTAGCCGCTAGCAATATCGATATTTTATTTTTCCGCGTAATAACATTTGTTACAGCATGTGACTCACTGTAAACATGACCTAGGATTTATGACGCGACTACAGAAGCCCCACTCCCTGTAAGTAACATCTCTGAGGTGATATAATCTATTTATTGACCGGTAGCTGGCCTGCTAGCAGCAACAAGCTAACAACGTTAGCATCGGTTAGCACGCGTCCCGCAGAGAGGTTCATTGTATTTAATTAAATGGCATAGACAGCCTTAATGCACATGTTAACACTTTGGCAATTGTAGTAGATGTTAGTCGTATTTATGAACCTTTGATTAATAGGCTAAATTATTCTCAAATGTGCATGTGAATGTATTATTATATTGCTGTTAGCTAGCTAGCGGTGTCTTGCAGACCGTCCCGGAGCTATACTTTAAGTGGACGCTAACGTCAACGACGTAACAAACATGACAGTTCAAGCGAGGATTCAGTCATGGTTATTTACGTGTTGGTCATGTTGGTTATAGATAATGATGTCAGTGTTTAGCTGTGAGAGCTGTTGGTCTGTTTACATGCTGTCTCTCTACGCTCTGGTTCACTGTAACAGGCCAATAGCAAGTGAACATCACCACTGTTAGAGTAACGATACATCACCTTTGTTTCTAATGCATCTGATTCTCAGCGGTACATTCGATCAACAGTGTTATTTACATCACTTTACAATCTGGTTACCATGTCGGTGATATCTTTAAATGTCCATGCCTACTTCAAATTATGCATAGATACATTAAAGAGTTGTTGTAATGTTACGTTGAATATATTGACTTGTAGCCTGTGAGTAATTTAGTCATAGTATAAGTTCTGGGCTTAAAGGTGTCTGTCATTGCCTTGTTTTGGCATTAACTCACCATTAGTTCGCCTAAACGATCACGTTTTAATATGTTGATGTACCAAGTGTAGAGTGTGAAGTTTACCTGTCACATAGCTGATCTCTACATTTCTTATTTGCTCATTGTACATGCATTAAGATTGATGTATTTGGCAAATCTCATGTCTACCAATTTCAAACAAGTTATTAGTAATATGCATAAAATCCTCTGTCACATGTCTGATTTTGCTTCAAGATATATTTATTTACATCATTACATGGTTAGTTTCTCAGGTATATCAACCAGATATGAATGTTTGTTCTAAGTGAATCCAGTCAATTTTATAGATTTAATCAAATATTGACAGTGTCACTGCAAGCATTTAAGTGATAAAGAGATAGATGGCGGTAGCTATGTTGTCCTACTGTCTAATTGAGAAATCAATTAAAAAACATAAATCATTAAGATATGTGAAATCTGGTTCCAGGAGGGATCTATTGTACTCTTGCAACATGTTGCTAGTGTTTGTGACTAAAATCACTTACTAGTGTGTTTTGTTCTTTTCACAGATTATTGTGTTTAGACATAGTAACAGTGTCACGCAATGCACCATGGAAGTGGATCGCAGAATATGCAACGACAGCTCCAAAGATCCAAGTCTGTCAGCGGGTCTGAAGCAGAGGAGCCGCAACAGCAGCAGCCGAACATGGCAACGACGCAGCAGCAAGCTACAGTTAACCACCCTCAATCACCCGTGACCACGTTTTCCTCCGCTGCCAGCCCGTCAGCCCCTCAATCGCCCAATTATCAAATAATCATGAGTCGTAGCCCGGTCACAGGCCAGAACATGAACATCACTTTACAAAATGTGGGACAGATGGTTACTGGTAACCAGCAGATCACCCTTACTCCACTCCCAATACAGAACCCATCATCCCCTGGCTTCCAGCATAATACACCTCAGTGGAGGTTTGAGCATGCACCATCCTCCTATATTCAGGTTACCTCACCTGTGCCCCAACCCTTGCAGCCCCAAAGCCCCACCCAGCACAGCCCAGTCGCTCTGCAAGGAGTAAGACCAGGAGCACCCACAGCAGCATTGGGTGTGTGTGGACAGAGTCCAACACGATTTGTTGACGCTGGTATGTTAGTGCGACAAATCAGTTTAAGCAGTCCAACAGGAAGTGGCCACTTTGTTTACCAGGATGGCACGGGATTGGCTCAGATTGCCCCTGCCACACCAGGCCAGGTACAGCTGGCCTCTGCAGGAGCACCAGGCTCTGTGAGGGAACGCCGTCTCTCTCAGCCTCACTCACAGACTGGAGGCACCATCCACCACCATGGACCTCAAAGTCCAGTGGCCACTGGAGCTGTTCTCCCCACACTGGGGAGCCCTGGTCACATTACCACTTCCAACCTACCTCCACAGATCAGCAGTATCATTCAAGGACAGCTGGCACGCCCTATGATATTTGAGAAGACAACACAGGGTATGGTAGCTGGAGTCGGTACCACTGCCACAGCAACTTTCAGTATACCCTCCTCCATTCCACCTTCTAGCCCATCCCTCACCAGTCAAGCCCAGGGGATGGCCAATAATCCACTTGCAACCACCAGCATCTCTGTGGGCACCGTGAAGAAGCTACTTCCCAAGAAGTTAGAGGAAATTGCTCCTTCTACACCAGAGATTGCCCAGCTGAGAAAACAGTTCTTGGAGCACCACAACAAGAAGATGGATAACCTAAAGGAAGTGTTCAAAGAATATCTGATCGAGCTTTTCTTTCTGCAACACCTCCAAGGGAACATGATGGACTACGTAGCTTTTAAGAAGAAGCCCTGTGTTCCTTTGTATACTTACTTGAGACAGAACGACTTGGACCTTGAAGATGAAGAGGAGGAAGAAGAGCAGTCGGAGGTCATTAATGATGAGGTATCACTGGCTGGCGCTTATTGAGAGATCCAATAGGAACATTACAATTAGAGAGTTGTACAATCATTTAACTTCATGAACACTGCACATCTGTCAACTCTGTATCTTTTCAGGTAAAGGTTGGTACAGGAAAGGATGGCCAAGCAGTTACACCAGTTGCCATAGCAACCCAACTGCCTGCTAACGTCTCTGCAGCTTTCTCCACCCCACAGCAGTTTCAGGTGATAGAGGCACCACTTGTTTTTAGCACTTGCCACAATTAATTGGAAATTATCCATAGCTACTTTCTTAAATTGTGTTTAAAATCTTTTGTAATCTCTTAGTAATGCTTTAAGAGTTTGTTCTTGCAGGGACATCAAACTGTCGCTGGCACCATGGCAAACCCAGGAGACATGGATGCCTTTAAGAGGCAACAGGCTATGGTGCAAGCAGGTAGGGCAAGGATTGTCGACTCCTGTCTCTTATGTTTCTTTGTTTCCTCCCTGTTGGCTTTGTTTTCTGTTTGTTTTCTTTTCTCCCTCTAATTGCTTCTGCTTTTAGATATTTGGCATCCTTTAGCGCTCTGTGTTGAAGTCTTGACCCAAGGAAGGAGAGGTGACCTGTCAGGTCTTCAGAAGGTCATTGCTCATTGCCGGGTGCTTTTTTTGCGTTATGAGGGTATTGTGTGTTTTGAATCCCAGATCAGGCTAAGAGGTCCCGGATTGAAGTTGGTCGCCATGGGCTGATTTTCCAGCATCCTGGTGTAGCTCCTTTAGGATCAGCTGGCGTTCCGCTCCAACAGCTTATGCCAACTGCCCAAGGTAGGAGTGCTACTACCAGGCCGTTCTGTGCTCTGTTCGATGCTGCTGGACGTATCCCCCTCCTCAAACTAGGGAGATAAAAAAACTATATATCACAACAATCATCTTCAAAAAACTTCAATCAGCATCAACCAAGAGATCTTCATCCATCTGCTGGATTTCTCAGTAGTCCACAGGAAGCTCAGTTTTAGCTCTACCAGCACCTGCTCTCTATCAAGATAAATGGGGAAGAAGACAATCCAAGTCTGAAGAAGAGTAGCCACGCTGTGGGAAGATGCCATGTCTTATAATTTTCCTTTTTTGTTTTTTCTATTGATTACCCGTCGTTATCCATCTCTTCTTTTCCGAAGTTTGTGTCATTGGTCTTTGTTTGGACGGACCTTCCCGTGCTGATGGATTTTCATCATATTTTGAGGTGGATCGCAGAAAGTGGGAACCCTGTGTGAATACATTCACTTCCCAATGGGTTTTGCTTGTTTTCCCATTTTATGAATCCACGTGTCATGGTTCCCTTTGGTTTCCCATTGTCATTCCTTCACAAGTCCTTCCTTGTCCTTCCTCACATCATCAACAAGGATTCAAAGTCATCAATCTTCTATTCATACGAAACATCTTCAAGATTGTCTTTATTTCTCTCATGGTCACATTTGGTTGAACTTCTTCCATGTTATTTCATGGCATTCTGTTCTGACTTGGCTTCTTTCCCTCAGTCTAAGTAGGAGGGAAATCATGTGGAGGAGTTGTGTTCACGGCACAGGTTTTTGCGATTGCGATGGTGTGGGTGTGTCAGGGCCAGGTGTTGATGGCCTCTAGGCAAGGTGGTGTGGCGTGCAGGGAGGTAAGGCAGGCGCTGCTTTAGTGTGCACAGCTCCGCTCATGCCTGCTGTCCGCAAGACCCCACGTGTGTCCTTTTGCTCATTTATGTGCTCTCTTGCTGTATGAGGCATCCAAATGCCTTGGTTACCGCTACAATGACATCGCTTCATGCATGCATGCCAAACATATAGTGTTTTTGTGCGTGTCCGCTCCTGTATTTTTTAATTTCCCCTCTCTTCTCCCTGTCTCTTTACTTTCTGAAGTTCTTATATTTCATTTCACTTTGTAACATCTATATTTTCCTCTTTAAAAACCTCTCTTATGCATGTATAATTTTTAATGTTTTTACCCACATTCTCTCAACATTTGAGATGCAATGTTCTGGTTTTGCATCAATCAAAGTAGTATTTTATTTGAGAGACATGTAGATTCTCACATTGATTTCATTTCTTCTGTAATCATTTTGCTGTATGAGTTTCATTAGTTTCTGCCCTGATCATCAGAAAGTAGTATACTACTGTTGATTCATACAGTACATGTAGTTCATTACATTAAGGTTCTGAGAAGCTCTAACATCGGAAGCTCAAACTGTCATTAAAAAATTTAAAGCACTATTTTATTATCTACTTATTAGCTTCAAAAGTGGGGTCTCTCAAATATTTATTAAGGGAAAGCTACCAAGCACTAAGATATATTTCAAATGTTTTAATTCTATCAATAACACAAAATACATTTACAAAACACTGAAGATGACAAGATCAACAACTTGATTTTTAGTATCTTTCTCTTTTGCTGTTGCTTTTTTTACCACCCCTTTGTGTGTCCTTTAATTTGGTTACTATGTGTACAGGCGGGATGCCTCCTACTCCTCAAGTGGTCCAGATTGCAGGACAGAAGCAGAGCCAGCCACAGTATGACCATTCCAAAGGACCTCCAGTGCAGAACGCAGCCAGCCTGCACACCCCGCCTCCCCAGCTGCCGAGCAGGTTACCCCAAGGTGGCCTCCCAATGCCAGGCCTGTCCATGACGCTCTCTCAGCAGACTCAGTTAGTGGAGAATACAGCTCAGCCTGGTGGTCACCTTCAGGCACAGGTGAAGATGCAGGCAGGTGGGCCTGTCCTTGGTACAGTTAACCCCCACACCCAGCTGCAGGCCCAGCTGCAGCAGCAGATGCAGCCTGGTCTTCATCTTCAGTTGCAACCTCAGCAGCAACAACCCCAGGCCATACTACAGTCAGGACAAGCGGTCAGTTTACATTAATTAATCTGAATACTATATATATATATATACAATATATATATATGTGACTAAATGCTGATATTGCATTCTTTTCCATTAAAACAAACATTTTTCTCCCTTCTCTATAGACGGTGGCACTGGCTCGACCAGGTGCAGATTCAAACCAGCCAGTTCAGAGGATATTAACCAACTCTATATCCATGACAACCATTTCTCCTGCTCCCCTCTCTACTCCCAACTCTGTTACAACCCCCCACCTCGCAAGTCCTCTCCGTCCTCTTGGCCCTAACATTAACCCAAGCACGCAGTCCAAACTGACTGGAACCAATGGTATATCTACTGTAAAAATAGGTGGCTTTGGTCAAACAGCGACTATGCAGTCACAGGAGGGTTCTCAGGATAAGCAAGTTGAACAAGCTAAACTGGTGAGTTACCAAAGTATGCTTTGGTTGCAAACGGATTATTGAATAAACTTTTGGCTTTAATAGATTTCAGTGCCTTTAAACAAAATACAGAATTGAAGTTGTGTTTTGTGAAAGTCAAGATTTAGATTTATGTGATTGTTTTCCTCGTAGCTGCTTGTTTTGATATTTGACAGAAGAATAACTGACATTATGTTATGGACAATGACCGGTGATCTCTGTCTTTCGTGCTTTGCCTTATATTTAAGGGATAATTTAATCTTTAGTTGGAGAAACTGAAATAAGGATAATTCTTCTGGATTTCTTTTATTGATGCCACATGCACTTTCTATTTCTCAGGAGGGTCAAGTGCATCAACGCATCTCTGAGCTAAGGAAGGAGGGCCAGTGGTCAGCCAGTCGACTTCCCAAGCTTGTGGAAGCCACGCGTCCAAAGTCCCACTGGGACTACCTCCTGGAGGAGATGCAGTGGATGGCAGCTGACTTTGCCCAGGAGAGAAGATGGAAAGAGGCTGCTGCTAAAAAGGTACAGCTGAGATGAAATGTGAAGTTACACATAAGGACAACAAAGGGACAAGTTACAAATTATATCTTGTTGAAAGTCAACCTGTCTCATGTGTCTTTGCTACAGCTTGTTCGCACATGTGCCCGTTACCATCAAGAGCAGAAGAAAAGTGAAGAGAGGTCCAAGGAAGAAAGGGAACTCCATCTTCGTCACATTGCTAGCACAATTGCCAGAGAGGTGGAATTCTTCTGGTCCAACATTGAGCAGGTAAAATACCTTTTTGGTTTGTTCAGGGTTATCAAACATTACCATGATTTTTAAATTACATTTGTTTTTTATCAGTCTGAATGAGGTATTTGTCTCTGTCAGGTTGTGGAAATTAAACTCCAGTTTGAAATTTACGAGAAGAGGCTCAAAACACTCAGCTTGAAAAAAGCCCCGGCTAAAGGTACGACCCACTTAGCAAAACAGAACTTCTTTGCTCTGTATCATGACTTTTCACTTTATTATTCATTCATTTTGTTATTTTGTATTAACATCAATTGTTTGTGTTGCAGCACCAGGTCAGTCGACTGGAGAGAACATTGATAAAGAGGTAAGTGCTGCACAAATGTGAATGATAATACAAACCTCTACTGCACCTCAGATTTATTCCTTCATATGTTTTATTTTTATAGGAGGCGGCCACATCAACAAAGAAAAGAAAATTAAATGTGTCCTTGTTTGATGAAGAAGGTATGTGTCATTTGGTGATACACAAACGTATTAACACGGATGTAAAAAGATTTTGCACTGTGGTTTATTGTCTTAACTTTGCTAAATTAATTGTGACTGGTCATTTTTTTTCAGTGCCTGATGAAGTGAGCACCATAGAGGAACAGGAGGCAATGGAAGGAGAAGCAGACCACAAGTCGGAGTTGGTTGACCTTGCAAAAAATGGTACCTATTCCCTTATGTTGACTTTCTGTGCATATGTGGAAAACAGAATCGAGGAGGATACAGTTTCTTTTCACGTCCTGACATAATGCAGTTCACCATTGATGCTCTGAAAGTTCGAGAGTTGTGTGTGTAACACTGAACTTTTACCTTCAATAATTCAGTATGTAAACGCACCATCTTATGCATGGTTAACACACTTGATATATGCTCCTGATGCTCAGAATGGAGAATCATCAACTAATGATCTTAACACACATTTGGTATTTATGCAGTGAAATTATCCCTGGGCACAATAGAATTACATTTTCTCAGCAAGATTCAACCTAATTTAAATGATGGAACCTTATTCTGCTCAGTTAAATATACCATTCAAGTACCAGAATGATTTGTCTTTGTGTTTTTCTGCTGACTCAAATGCTTTTCTGTTTGGCTTTTAGCTGAGATTCCTCTGGACACTTTGATGAAGCAGTATGCCGGTGCCTATGCTGACAGCTTTGAGTGGCCTCGGCCAAGTCCAAGTCCTAGTGATGAGGAAGACATGGAAGAGACTGAAGGTGCGTTAATCATCGAAAAATGTTATTGTTCAAATGTTCAGCATCACAGTCGTTTTAGGCAGTGGAATAGTTAATATTACTTCATTTCCAGAAACGGAGAGTCCTGTGGGGAGTCCACCTGAAGCTGTGTTGATTGACTCGCTGCTGAGCGTGGATCAGTACCGTGGAGCTGACAAAGCCACTTCCTGTGGCACGAGTGGGAAAGCTGCCAGAGACATTGCGGAAGTGGCTGCAGCCACAGAGCTCATCCTACCTAAAGGCAGCTTCAGGACCACCTCCTCAGTAAGATTCACACATATTACTGAAAACAAAATATGCATTTTGTAATTTTTTTAACTAACGTTTCTTTTTTTTTTTAATAGTCCCGGAGCCAAGCTCCTTTTCTTCTTCATGGGTCGTTACGAGAGTATCAGCAAATCGGTGTGGACTGGATGGTAAACCTTCACAAGAAGCACCTCAATGGAATTCTTGCTGATGAGACGGGTCTTGGCAAGACTGTACAGACAGTGGCTTACATGGCCCACTTAGCTGGCCAAGAGGGTATGACTACATTCAAAGATGTGTGATTTTTCAAAAGTGAATAGATACTTATATATTTAATGGTGAATATGTTTGTCCACAGGCATCTGGGGACCCCACCTTGTTGTGGTGAGAACATGCAAGTTGCTAAATTGGGAGGTTGAGTTCAAGCGTTGGTGCCCCGGCCTGAAGATTCTCCTGTACCTCGGCAACAGAAGGGAGCGCAGATCCAAGAGAATGGTAGTTTTTGCTGTATTTCAACAAAACATATTAATGATAATATCAATATATGAGGCCTTTTAAAAATAATCATCCATTGTCTGATCTACAGTGGTGGGGGGAAGCCAACAGCTTCCATGTATGTGTGACATCCTACAAGCTGCTTATAAAAGACCAGAGTCATTTTCTCAGGAGAAAGTGGAGGCACCTGGTCCTGGATGAGGTGCAGCTCATTAAAAACATGACTGAAAAACACTGGGAAACAGTCTTTGCTCTCAGGAGGTGAGCTGGTTGAAAATGATTATAACAATTCCGGTTTCACAAACATCAGTATCATGAGTTTTCACATTATTTGATTTATTTGTAGTCTGTAAAGTTGATCATGGATAACAATAAGACTGACGGATAGTCACGTATATATAGGGGGTGGTTTTAGGCAAACAACTTCACTCATGAGATTATTTCCACTGTCAGGAATTTTCGTCTTTCTAATATTCTGACCAGATGCTTATAACAAGGCTCAGCCGACTGATGAACTGAAATATTTTTTATTTATTCTTTGCATCTTCCAGTGAGCAGAGGATTCTTCTCATCAACACTCCTCTGCAGAATACTCTGAAGGAGCTGTGGACCATGATCCACTTCCTTCTACCAGGAATCACCAGGTCCTACTCTGACTTCCCTGTTAAGGCAGGAACAGACCAGAACCAGGACTACTGCCACAAACTGGTCATTCGCCTGCATAGGGTGGGTATAACCCCAGCTTATTCATCTGCCTAATGAACACATCTATAGTCATAAACATGATTAACTCATCTCACCCTCTGTCCTTTAACACACATTTGATATGAAGTCCTTTCACTCTTATCTGTAGATGATCCAGCCGTTCATCCTGAGACGATCCAAAAGGGATGTTGAAAAACAACTGCCCAAGAAGTACGAGCACATCCTAAAGTGCCGCCTCTCCAACAGACAGAAGAGTCTTTATGAGGATATCCTCACTCAACCAGGGTGAGAAAAGAGCTCTGCATGCATAGTAATCAAAGTAGGGTTCCACTTCCGCTTACTGGCTATGAGAAATACATGATAACCACTTACACAGGGACTTCAGGTTGAAGAAAAATGTATCAATGGACAGAGCCACTCAATCTTCATTTGAATGAGTTGATGTTCATCACATGTTTTTTTATCAAATGCAGTTTTTCCTCAAATATTTTGAATGGTTCAGTACCAACACTGAACCACTAGCACCAAAAATTATTTAACTTAAGCCCTAACACTTACTTACTCTTTACCAGGGGAAAACGGCAGTGTTTCCCAGTATTTAGCAGCGGCGGTGCTGAGCTGACTTTCTTTTTTTATTACCAAGATCACACATGCCCTGGGCCGACCTGCCCACACTCACTAACACAGAGCAAAACACACAGTGAAGCAGCCGGAGGTGAAGTGAAAACTATTTGGTTTTAAGCTGCATGAGTGAGAAGAACCCATTAATGCGGATCCATGCCGGGGGCGGCACGGGACACTCACAAAAAACAACTTCAAACAATTGCACAATCCGTTTTCTATCACTCGTTTGCAGATTCAGAATCACGTTAATGATATAATGTCACCGTGTGTGTCCGTTAACCTTTTCAGATTGTGCATCCCGTTTCCAGTTTGTGAACAGCAAGCAGAAAATCTGAGGTCTCATACACAGGAGGGGGCTGAGAGGGGGGGAGTGGGGGAATCTATCAAATAGCGCACTTCTAAAGTTGTACTGATGAGTAAACAGTACTAATGCAATCACCAAATATGCTACCAAATAAACTATAATTCATAATATTACTATAAATGTATAGTTTCACAGACGTTGTTGAATTTTTCGGTAAATCGATGAGAATAATATATAACCGGCCTGTAGCTGAAGCAGAGAGGAGATTCTCCAAGCTGAAGCTCATCAAGTCCTACCTGAGGTCCACCATGTCACAGGAACGCCTTAGTGACCTTACTGGGATTCTATTAACCATGCAGTTGATTGATGACTTTGGATCAAGGAAGACAAGTCAGCATTTAAGTGTGCAATAGAGTTCTATTTGTGTGATCGACAAGGAGGATTTGTGCAATTAAGTTTTATTTGTGTGTTCTTTGCTAGTTATATGTTATCTTTGGTATTTATGATTGTTGTGACATATACATAGTTTTGATAGTAAATAATTGTATATTTCTGTAATTCTATAGACATTGTTCCAAATGTTTGTTCTTTTGGTTGGGTTGGTGGGAGGGGCTTTACCTCCGCTGCTTCAACTCCATCCAAGGGAAAACACTGACCTGTATTATCGAGGGTTAGCATATGTAGATGTACACGTTTGGTAATATCCATTGTGCTTTTGTGTTGCTATGAACTGTTTTTCATAACCATATCTTTTGTCTGTCCTCCCCTAGAGCTCAGGAAGCACTGAAGACAGGTCATTTTGTCAGCGTGCTTCAGGTTTTGATGCAGTTACAGCGAGTGTGTAACCACCCTGAGCTGGTAGTTCCCAGAGAAACCAGAAGCTCCTACTTCAGGTCCTCTCTGCAGTTCAGTGTCCCATCATTGGTGCTGGGAGCTCTACAAAATGACTCAAATAAGGTATAAATAATTGTGCTTTGCATTTCTGATGTGCACCAAGGTTTTTATCTAACTCTGGGTAACTGTCTTTACTCAAAAAATGTGTGTACAACTTAATTGGCAAATGCTTTCAACCTGTTTATTAAGATGAGATTAATTCATGGTCACTTGGAAAATGAATAATAAATGTGAGTTATATCTGAAAGTGAAGTATGAAGTATTTGCTTGCTGCTTCGAATCCTTGAATGGACTCTGGCAACTTGCGATATTCATTTTTATTGCATTATTTATACTTTGTGAAGGCTAATTAATATATCCACTAATTGACCTTTATATTTATATTGGTTTCCCTGAAGGTCAATGCTTCATCCTACTCTTTAGCTATTTATGTTTTTGTTTTTGTTTGCATGTCACCTTTTTCTTGAGAAGCTGACTGTCTATCATTTAATCTTTTTAACCTTGCTGTTTTTAAAAATCTCATTCTCCTAGACTGTGAACCTGTCCATATTTGATCTGATCAATAATGAGAGCACACTGAGTCGGTACCAGACTGAGGAGGTGGTACCGAAACTGAAAGTCACTCAGCAGCTCATAGAGGAGATCCACACGGCTCCAGATCCTCCACCACGACCCAAACAATGTCCGATAAAACCCATGAGGTCAGCAATAAAATCTTTCTCCACACATCTATGTAACCTGACGTGGTGATGTCGAGATCCGCTGATGTTTTGAAATATTTTGAAAGTGTAAATTGATATTGTAATATTGCTATTCTGATGCAGATTATTCCAGCCAGTGCAGTATGGGACAAAGCCAGAAGGTCGCCTTGCTGCCATCACAAGTGCAGCAGGCCAGCGTCCTCTGAGTTCCCCTGCTACTACCTCTGCTTCCACCACCAGCCAATCGGCACAGAGCAGGGGCAAGCCCCCCATCACAACTGCAACTACTACCCCCACTTCTCATGGTAAGACTATTCAGGGGCAGTTCTCAGTAAAGAAAAGGAGATTTTGTTTCACAGTGGCTGAAGGAATACAGATGGTGTCATCTCACATCAAACTTAAAGAGACAACTTGTATACGCATTTTGTTGGTGCCTTCACCTCACGTCCTTCTACTCGTGTGTTGTGTGCATTATAATATGTTGTGCTGCACGATTTGTGACACTGTGTTGTACCTGATGTTTACAAATTCACACTGGGCCATTCAATTGTATTCTGCATTGGCAGCACATTTCAGAAGCAGTACTGCATATTTAAAGGTTAGGTCTTACTCCAGCAACTTTAGTTGTTGATTCACCTTTACCGGGTTGTTTGACGGGTCATGGAAGATTTATAGGTTGACATACTTCATGCAGCATTGGTGGACATGAGACATTTTTCCCACATGACAGGGCAGCCTTTTGGGTAAATCTAAGTGTATTCCAAGTCAGCAACAGTTTGCCGCACTAGGGATGTCTCTTTTTATTCAAAATTCCAAATACATTTGAGCCAATTGCGTGCCATGTCAATCTCCTTCAAACTTGATTTTTGGAAAGAATTAAAGCCCTATGCCTCACCTCAGTAAATAATACCTCATTATGGCACAACCGGCCCTTGTCCTCTCTAACTTCATGAAAAGCATGATGTAATATGGCAAAGAATGATATAATAGCAGTAGTAGCACTAGTAAACTTGTCATGTGAATAAATGCAGGCAAAAGACATTCAAAGCTGTTAGGGTAAAGTTTGACCAACACTAAAAAAACACCTGCACAGATGGAACTTATGATTCACTCAATCAATAACACCACAGACACTGTTTGCTGTGTTGGCACACCATTGCTGAATGAATATACAGAGGAAACTGTTTGATCTTACTAATGATTTGACTATATATTAGGTTACCCCTAACATGTGGTCCCATACCCCATTGCCTTGTACTTCACAGCGGTCGGAACGGCTTCTCAGAGAGCCCAGACTACCCCTCCCATCAGCAGCAGCAGCAACTCTGCCACCTCCACTGTAGTCTCCTCTGGGAACAGTGGCATTGGGCAACATGTGTTGGGGGCTGCCCCTGTGGCTTTGGGCCAGACCTTAACTGGCGCAGTTGTGGGATCTATAGCTCCCATCAGCCAGCCTGGATTAGCACAGGTCCCCAGGCCAGCTCTAGCCCCCAGCCATGCCATCCAGCCCAGCTTACTGTCCCAGAGGCTGGTTCTTACATCCCAGGCCCAGGCACGGTTGCCTAGTAAGTGGCCTCCCCTCCCCTCCCTCTCCCCATTCCCCCTCCACCTCTGGCACAACAATACAGACTGCTCTACACTGAGGCATTTACTTGGGGCACTGCTGATATGTGTTAAATTTTTAACTCTCCCAGGAAATGGTTTTGTACATAGACTCAAATGAGCAAATGTTGAATCACTGTAGGGGCGTTATTTGTATCATGGCAGAGCTGCTTTATATCAGTAGCTATACAACTCATGGTAAAGAAAACCAACAAATTGTATCTGTAGCCATATCAGCAGCATCTCCACAGCCTCAGCACTCCCCGGTTTCTTTCTCAAAACCTGCATGTACACTGAACGACCCACTTATGTTACACTAGAAGTCACTACGCTATTTAACTTAATTATTATGCCCCACCCCCCCACCCCCTTTTTTAATAATTTTCTCCCAGATTACTAATATTCTTGTGTTCCTTGCATCAGCCCAGCTGCAGGACGAAATCCCGAAGCTTTGGTTGTTTCATGATTTTGTCTTTGCTGATATGGTTTCACTGATGTTGAGCATCACTGTAAAGCATGTTGAACACAACTCCAACCCTTTCTGCCTTAATGTGAACAGAGAAACCTTTTCAGTAACAACACACAGATTGATTATTTATATATAAAAAATCAAGAAAGGATGAAGGCAATTTAAACTTAAAGCTTTGGAAGTAAGAGTAACAGAACCATTTGAATTTTGAAGAAAACATCTTTTAAATAGAATTTCAGATATAATTTCTCATAATTTATGCAAATATAATTATTACTGCACACTAATGACCAATTTGTACCTTGTAAATATCTTAATTAATTAAGCAACTGTTTAAGAATTATTAGAAACGATATAGAAAGAGATTAAACAAAATAACTCTATGGTTTAACAACCAAAGTCCAAGTGTATTTTAAGAAAATGTGAACCTTTTGGACTTTGAAACCTGTGTATTGCCATGTCGTGCATCTACACAGAACAATGTGTAGATTTTGTGCACACATATTGTAAAAACATTTTATCTGATCGGTGCTGAGCTGTGTACATTTTATTAACTTGATGTTAATTTATTTTTTAATACATTGACTTTCCTGTTAAACCAGAGATTTGCTTTGGTTAAAAACATTAAAAGCTCCAGAGAAACTTAATTGCCATTTCCTCATTTTAACCTTACAAAAAAATTTGACTATAAATACATTTTATTTTATCTGTTAATGTACATACAGTTTCTAATGTAATGCTAAACAGAATGAGTGCATTGCTTCATCAGAAATTGCTAAACAAAAAAATACGTATTTTAAATTAAAAAAAATATTCTTAGACCAGTTTCTACATATAGCGTGTGTTGGTTTGAAACGGCAGCAAAGTGCAGTGCTCTGTGTATGTGTATGTTTCAGGCTCTCTGTCTCACCTGAGGACCACCCTTACATCCGTTTTCTTTTCCCTTCAGGGTTTGTAAAAGTAGGAGCTGCTATGGTTCTGTTGTGGAGGGCGGCTCTGCTCGTTCCACAGATTAATCCACCCTGGTTTTGCATGTCCTGACTTTTTTTCACCCTTTAACTAACTGATGCAAAGTTTATATTTTTGTAACTGATAAAATGTGAGCCATGTCAGTTGACTTCTTAATTAGTGTCTGTTCTTCCTTTCAATTAAAGGTGGAGATGTGGTGAAGATTGCTCAGCTGGCGAACATAGCAGGCAGTCAGAATCGTATCTCCCAGCCAGAGACTCCTGTCACTCTGCAGTTTCAGGGCAACAAGTTCACGTTGTCCCCGAGCCAGCTCCGCCAGCTCACCACCGGACAGCCTTTGCAGCTCCAAGGTACACTCGGTAATGTACATCCCATCCTCACTCTTTATCTCAAAATACTTCTATTCATCTCCTTTTGACATTTCCATAAAAGTCACTTTTTTTTCTGTTAATGACATCTTTTTTAGACATTTTTATCAACTTTTACATTAAATTATGGACATTTGTTTTACTCTACTCTTGTTTCTTCTGTGTTTCTGGTACCTCCTTTCAATAACTTATAAATGACAAGTTTTTATCTTAACTTTAGTGTATGTAGTTGTATTGCTGATGCATTTTCCTCGATGTGCTGTTTTTTTGCCTTTTTATAATACTTAATACAATATTTGATCCTGCATTATAGTTGTCCAACTGTGTCTGGGGGCATCTCTGATAATGGTTGCTTATTGTGTGTCATTCATTTAGGAAACATCCTGCAGATTGTGTCGGCACCAGGTCAGCAGATCATCAGGCCCCAGGGATCCATGGTGATGCAAACCATACCACAAGCTGTTCCCGCCTCCAATGCCTCATCTTCCCCTGGGACACCTCACCCTGGCCTGACAACAGCCCAACAAGGTGACCCATTCACACTGCAGATATTGTATTGTTATATCTGATTAACTCTAAATCAGTAATTTAGTCTCATTGTCCTATTCAATTTATTATTATAATGTTGTGAGTTAATACATTTTTGTAAGACATATAATGCTACCTTGCACCCACCATTTAACATCTTTGTGTATAGTAGGTTTAACTCGGGTATTCACAATGACACTTCTCTCTTCTTTAATAGCAACGGGTGTGACTACAAATGCCACATCAGCCCCCAACAAGCTCACTCCTGCAGCTCATGCTGGCTCTCAAGTAAGCACATTACTTTCAAGCAAAATCATGCATTTTACAGCACGCAGACTGAAGTTTTTATTTAATGTGGTTGTGTACCATTTTTCTTTTGTTCAGGAGTCCTCAGAAGAAAAGACTCAGCAACTGAAGGAGCGTTTGAGTCGCCTGTTTGAAGCAAATGAGCGACGCTGCAGCCGCAGAGTATTGTATGGGACAGACCTGCTGCAGGCGTGTACTCTGACCTCAGAGCCAGGTCACTCTGCCCTTACAGCGGGAGGCTGGAGGTGGGTGGGCAGAGAGAGCTGCCTCAGGGCTCAGAGAACCTGCATAGCTACCACCTCGACACTGCGGTCCACTCTGCTCTCTGTGGAGGATCGACTGGAGGCTGCCAACGGCCTTATCAAGAGGTATTGCTGCTCAGTGTTAAAGCCCCATCTATGACCATACTCCAGGTTGTTTAAAACGGCATAAAACAACTAATATATCAATGCATTGTTGATGTATAAGGATCGTTACCGATGTTTGAGTGCGACCAGGCACGCTTTGTTTATCGGACGTTTTATTGGCCATAATTTCCGATTCCGATTTTAAATATTATTATAAAATTCTCACTATTAAGCCGATAACATATCGGGAAAGATGTATATCATGCATCCCTAATATCAGGTATTAGCTGCATTGATGTGAGTAACTTGTCGAGTAAAACAAACACCTTTTGTGCAGCATTAAAAATTAACACTAGTTTCATCACAATACAATTCTATTCTATTTTTTTTCTTAATCCAATTTATTACTTTCTAATGTTCATATATTTCTCCATCAGTGTTTAATACTAATGTCATTCTCTTAGGTTGGTATGTGTGGTGCCTCCAGCTGCTGCTCCACCTCCTCACCTGTATGCAGTCAATCCCCCGGTTCCCTACAGCCTCGAGCATAAGTCTCTTTGCTGTCGGCTAAAAGAGGCCTCTGCCCCCCACAGTGCAGATGTCCACCACTTAACGTCCAGGAGTCTCTTCCCGTCTCCTGATATGCAGCTAATGCAGATGGACTCAGGTAAGCAGAGCACCTTTTTCTCAAAATAAAAACATCTAAACAAATTATGAAAAACTACAACATGTTGAAATTGCATGTTGCATCTAAATACCCCTCATCACCCTCCCCTTCCAAGCATGAAGGAAAACCTAATAGTAGCCTTCAGTTGTCATAAAAACTCAAAATGTGTTTAGTCTGTTCAGTCTGGGCTACTGTAAATAACATGGTGGCTTCTGTAGAGAGGGCCTGCTCCTGGTGTAAATATAAAGTATTTAAATATAAAGGGCCCATTCTAGGGTAAAGAAAACAACAACCACAAACTGAAACGTCTGACAATGCCAAGAATAAAACTTGATATTTGTCTTTTCCAAAGGTAAACTTGAAGCTCTTGCCATTCTGCTGCAGAAGCTTAGGTCAGAGAGCCGCCGTGTCCTCATCTTCACTCAGATGGTGAAGATGTTAGACATCCTGGAGGCGTTCCTCGATCACAGGCAGCTCACCTATGTGCGGCTTGATGAAAGCTTCACTCCTGACGAACGACAGGTAAAATCCCTTTTTAGATTGGTTGTGGCAGGCAACATTTTTTGTTAGATTAAGTCAGCAAACACTGGAAATGATACATATAGTATAATAAGAGCAATAATTCTAGTAAAAGAGGGTTAAAGGTAGTTCCAAGAGTTGACCAACAGTGGGCAAGCTATTTCTACGGTAGGCAAGATTATGTTTAGGTTTTCTCTCTCTTTCTCCTGATTAAAGAAACGTGTTTATTATTTGTCTTGCATATTAACTGGTTAATTGTTTGAATCAGTAGTTAAATGAAAGCAGAGTTGACACATACCTTCAGTAATCCGTCAGTATTTAACTTTTTAACTGCAAACATAAATTGCCTCAGTTCTCCAGCATGAACAGGTTTGTGTAGATTTTACACATAAGATGTCTCCACCTCTGTGTGCCTCCTTGTCTAACACCAGGACCTCCCAGTGTTCTGGCTCAACAAGTATCTCGCTCTCTTTCCATCCTGCTGGACGATTTTTCTCTCAGAGACATTTGTCATTTTAGGTCTATGTTATTAAGACTTTCCTATTTATTGCTGTCGTGTGTATACTCTCCCTGAACTCTCAAATTGAAAACTTTAATGTTCTTTTTCTCTTTTGTCATCTGTTGTAATGTATTATACAATCCCTCTTGAGTCTGAATCAGTTAATTAGATCTGATCCAGTAAGAAAATAGAGACGCATACAAGCAAGTGGCCACAGCAGTTGCGTCAAAAGAGAAGATTAAGCTTTAATGAGCCTTTGGGGGAATTTAACTGTTACATATAAATAAGGATAACGATAATGTACTGTTAGTGTACTGGGTAAACAACATTTTAAAATATATAGTTTGCTACAAACTGCAGAGATAAGAAAATTAAGTACATGAAATAAATGTGTTGGCCTTCATCTCAGTCTGATGTGCTTGTTGTTGTGTCCCTGCAGGAGAATATGAAGAAGTTCAACAGGAACAGGCAGGTTTTCTGTAGCATCCTGACCAACCGCTGCTGCTCTGCAGTCGGGACAGTGTTTGATGCAGATACCATCATCTTCTATGACACGGACCTCAATCCCAGCATGGACGCCCGCACCCAAGAGTGGTGTGACAAAATAGGACGGTCCAAGGATATACACATATACAGGTGAACACATTTTATAGTACCTAACTACCTGGGAACCAGTTAAATGTGAGATGTTACGGAGTTTGATGCTACTTTTGTCTCTTTTTGTGTGTTGCCCAGGTTGGAGAGTGGAAATTCGATCGAAGAGAAGTTGTTAAAAAACGGCACCAAGGACCTGATCAGAGAGGTGGCTGCTCAGGGAACTGACTACACCTTGGCATTCCTCACACAAGTAAGATTCAGTCATGTTTATTCTTGTTCTGGACTTTGAGAAAACTGTACATACTTTCTAAATGCTTAATGCTAAATACTTTAATTCTGTATTTTCTCGACACTGCCAGTGTTGAACTTAATCTTGAACATAAAGGTCGCCAAAATGGTGAAACGGTCGCCATCTTGATTCACTTCAGCCGTTAGTAAAGCATTCAGGAGTTTCTGTCGAACCATACAATTTTATAGGGTTCCTGAATACACTGCGGTCGAAAGGGTGTTTGAGACGCTAAATGTCCACAACACCCTTCACAGCCACGAAATGAATTGGTGAATTGGGACAGAGCAAAAGTAACCGGTCTCATCTTGTGTGTTTGTAGCGGACAATCCAGGATCTGTTTGAGGTGGAGGCAGGGTCAGGGGAGAAGGTGGAGGAGTTTGTGGTTCTTCACCAAGAACCCTCGGCCTCTGAAGCCATATCTCCCAGAGTGGCAAGACCCTACATCCAAGCTCTCCACAGCATTAATCTAGATGCTCTGCCAGAGGAGGAGAAGCAGCAGCAGCAAGAGGAAGAGGAGAAGTTAGCAGGCAAAGACTCAGCAGAAGACAACCAAGAGTCCGAGAGCCAAGCTAAAGAAGAGCCTGCTCAGATTGAGGAGCTAAATGCAGTCATGGAACAGGTAGCTACACTTTTTCTGTTTGCTGTTTGGGAATTTGTGGAAGCAGAAAAGAACAAATACAATGAATATATTCACATAAAATAAAATGCTGTTTGATAACTTGCTGGGTTAACCTTTACTTATTCTCTAACAGCTCACACCAATTGAACGGTATGCCCTTCATTACCTTGAGTACCTCCACATCAGTGATGATGAAACTGCTCTCAAGGTAACTTAAACTGTGCCTGAAATCAACTGTAATCAAATTCTTATAAATCTGGATTGATTAATTCATGTTTTATTAATTTTCCTCAGGAGCGTTTGGAGAGCTCTAAGAGAGGCTGGGAGCTGCAGCAGGTGCAGAAGCTGAAAGAGGAGGCGGTGGAGGAGGAGGAGCGGCAACTGATGGAGGGAGATGAAGAGCTCTTCACCTACACCAGAGAGGATGCCTACAACATGGTGGGTGGCCATTGTGATCCATGCTAAACAAACAATTGAAGTGTTGCACTGTTGTTGACATGAAACTTTTTTTCCTAATTCCACAGGAGTATGTTTTTGATGCAGAAGATGGACATACAGAAATAATGCCGGTAAGACAAAATGATGTTACTGGGAAAAAATATCCAGTATTTTTCTCTATTCCTAATTAATTTTTATTGAGGCAAATCATAATGTCCTGCTCTGTTTTCATGCTACATTCTTACTTGTTATTTATTCCAATACAGCTTTGGACTCCACCTACACCTCCACAGGATGACAACGACATTTACATCGACTCTGTAATGATGCTGATGTATGACACCACACCCATGCCAGAGTCCAAGCTGCCTCCTGTCTACATCCGCAAGGAGCACAAGAGACTCAAGATGGATCCTTCAGGTGAGAGGCAATTTTTTCAGCTTCCGTTCTGAACTCTCAGAACTCTCATATTTAGCATTATGGCTCCACCTAGAAATGTTATGTAGAGTACATCTTCTGTATCGTGACTTATCATGCATTCAGACAAGAAATTATAGATATATGTTGTCTAGTCGCTGTTTATTTTAAGGGAAAAAAGTTTGTTTGTTTGGCATCTCTGTCCTTACTGGAGTGTGTTTGTCCAGCAGCTGCTAGAAAGAAGAAGAAAGGCCACGGGGAGACGGTCATTCCCCCACGCTCCCTTTTCGAAAAGGCCAGTATGCTTAAAGTTCGCCGTGAAGGCAAGGACCAGAAAAAGAACTTCTCCCTCAAGCAGCAGGCACCGTTTGCCAAGCCGTTACCGTCGCTTGTTAAACCTGTTATGGAGGCCAGCCAGGACAACCCCGAGTGGCTCATCAGTGAGGACTGGGCTCTGCTTCAGGTACTTTAACGTGCTGTTCCATCATGTACTGATAGAAATCATTAAATCTATTGCACTCCATATCACTTTGTGACAGCACAGTTTACTCAACATCAAAATATCACACTCGTGTTTCTGACAGGCCGTAAAGCAGCTACTGGAGTTGCCGCTGAACCTGACGATTGTGTCTCCTGCCCACACTCCGAACTGGGATCTGGTGAGCGATGTAGTGAACTCCTGCAGCCGCATCTACCGCTCGCCCAAACAGTGTCGCAACCGCTACGAGAATGTCATCATTCCCAGAGAGGAGGGCAAGGTAATGAGCACCTACTTTTGCTGTAAACTAGTTTGCTTATTTTGTACTTATTTGGTTTTTCTTAAACCAATTCCAAAATTCCTTTCAGTTGGTGTATGAGGCAAACCCCAAGAAGAAAACCAAGAGCATATACAAGGTACCTTATCCTGCACATTGAATTTTATGTCAGTTTCTTTGCTTTAAATTCCTGTTCTCACTGAGTTATGTTTCTCATTATGTGTTTTTCACTCAGTCCAAGAACAGTCGTCCTCTAAGGACCTGTCAGATCTATACACAGGACGACAATGCAACTCACATTCAGCTCTACAACAGCCGTTTTGAACTCATGAAGATCATCGCCAGTAAACGGAGTCCGCCAATAAAACCACTGTAAGCACTGCTCATTGTCTGTTTTCAATAATTGTGTTAATCTTAAGGAGGAGCCAACTGTCAAACAGGAGACTCACAAAACTTCTCATGACATGTTATGATTATCCCAAAAGATTTCACGTTTACAATAGTTAAGTGATGGTGTACAATATGATTGCAAAAATGTGCATGAAACATTACGTTGTTGCAGAGGCAGTAATATGTGCCAAAGCCTGATGATACATTTCAGGAAGTTGTTTTCTGTCTTAACAATAAAGTGATTTACATACATTCAATTAATTGCCATTATCTACAGACTCGGAATGAATCCATTCCAGAAGAATCCCAAACATGCATCTGTCTTGGCAGAAAGGTATGTTTTAAACTTTCATTTTTATGCTTGTCATTTAAACATTATTTAAATTTAGAGACAAAGAAAAAAGTTTATAATCCGTTCTTCTTTTCCTTAGTGGGATCAGCTACGACAAGCCTCTCCCCCCCATTCAGGTCGCTTCTCAACGTGCTGAGAGGATTGCCAAGGAGAAAAAGGTGATTGTCAGCCAACAACTGCCTACAGAGTTGTGTGTTTAGCCATGTGCTGTGCCATGCAGGTCTGACTTCAACAAAGACAGCATTTGGTTTGGTTGTTGATACAGCTAATCATATAAATCTGCTGTCAGAGCCTTCACATGGGCAGACAACCTGCATACCTTTGTTACACTAGGGTAGCAGTTGTCTATCTCTCTTTCACTGCAACTGTTCCATTCAAGCACAGTTATGCGGGTATGTCCCAATATGTGTGCTGACATGTTCTGTCCACAATGAATGAAAAGCATCTCCCCCAAAAACTTCCATGCACAGAAAGAAATCGATACAACTTCTCATTGTTGTTTTTCAGGGTCATAAATCGACAGCTGTTTCATCGCTGTCGCATACAAAAGTGTTTTTTTCCTGACTTGTGTTTGTGTTAGATGTAATGCATTGTGTGTGGGTTTGTGTTTCCAGGCCCTTGCAGAGCAGCAGAAGGCTCAGCAACTGGCACAGCAGACGACTGGAGCTCCTCAGGCCCAGGCTGCACCCGGTCTGGCCGGGGCTGCTGCTGCTGGCGGGACTCAGGCTCTGGTCCCCCAGGCTGCTGCAGTGACCGGAGCCACAACTGTGCCAAATGCAGCAGTTCTGGTGAGGATCAAAACGTTCTCCAACAATACTCTTCTCCATAAAGTGAATCACTTTACCCGGTGACATTTTTCAAACACACATTTCAATGTTGTTTCAGGCTGGAGCCATAAAAAACGCCACCGTAGGCACAACCCTTCAGGCCGGTACGTCGACACGCATATGGTTCTCATTACAGAGCTGCTGGAGGTCCAGTGGTTAACTCACTTCTCTTTGTTTCCTCCAGCCACTGTAGGGGGGAATGTGATTGTGAACACAGTAGCTGGAGTTCCTCCAAGTCCCTTCCAGGCCAACAAACGCCTGGCATCTCCAGTCATACCAGGCACCCTGTCTGTGAGTCATGTTCATTAATCACTGCTGCTTTGGCTCAACTCAGCCAACCTCCTGACTGAGGGGATTTCATGATGCAAATAGCCTTTGAAACGGCACGAAGCAGAATGCTCTCCCACTGCACCCTGAATGCATAATGATCATTACAAGTTCTGAAGCGTTTACTCATTGTGTCTTATTGTTGATGTCCCAGCCTGCCAGTGCACCTGGAGCCCAGTTGGTCCACGCTCAGCAAAGAGCTGTCACGGCTGCTCCTGCAGAAGTAGTCGCCATAGCAACAGGCCAGGGTGTTCGAGCCGTTACCCCAGTGACAGCATCTGCGGTAGTTTCTACCACTCTGAGCCCAGTGCAGACACAGACTCGCCCGCTGGTCGCTCAGGTGACACCAGGTAAATGAACTGCCAGCAGGTTTTTCTCTGATAAGTAGTCCCTCAGATACCCATCGCTGTTTCACACACCTCACTTATCTCCTGCTCTCCATCCAGCCCCAGGTATGCAACTGCCGCAAGGAAAGTCTCTCACCCCAGCCCACCTGCAGATGCTCCGTCAGCAGCAACAGCTGCAGCAGCAGCAGGCTGCTTCCCCACAGATCAAAGCTGCGGGAAAACCTCAGGTAAATCATCACCATCCTATACCGGCCACACAATATGTCACTGTACCTGTTTACATACATGTAAACAATATGCTGAAACCGTAATGTTGGGCATACACTGCCACTTGATCCCGTTTTTGACTCGATTTCTGAAAGGCAATCCGACTTTAGACTCGTTTTAGAGTTGGACTGAATCTCAGCTTCGACATTTGTCATGCAGTGTGTGGTGGGATGGGAGGAGCGGTGCAATGCTCCCTAATGCTCGTCAGTTGGATGAATTTGTGACATGTCAGTCATTTTAGGTTGGCCGTCTTCATGCTCTTGCACAGTTGAATACACAAGTTTATTCACCAAAGATAGATAGATAGAGTACTTTATTCATCCCCGAAGGGAAATGAAGTCGTCATAGCAGCCGGTATATTTGAATACAATAAAATACAATACAATAAAATAAAAAATATTGAGGTAGAAAGAATAAAAACAGAAACACAAGATAAATAGGTAGATAAGGTGCAGTGGCAAGATGATGGTAATAGTACTGATGATATGATGGTAATGTTATTGTTAGACAGTATATCAAAATAGTACAGTATATAAAGTATATAATATAACAGAATAAATATTTATATATGATAGTAATTATACCAATATAATAGCAGTATATAGTAATAATGGCAGCAACAGTATAATAATAATAGTAGTAATAATATAATAATAATTATAATTATAACATGTACACGTGTATAAATATGTGTATATAGACTTATATGTACAAAGAATATACAGAGAGTATGATATAATATATGATATATATAGTAGAGGTATAAGTATTTGACTATACAATAGGTAATATAATATAAACGCAAAATGCAGTGAAAGTGAAAAATGGGCAAACAAAGGAGTATGTCAGGTCATGGCTAGAAGATCACACTGTACACTGTGAGCACTGAAATCATGATCTGTAGCTTTCTATCTCAGCAGATTTACTGGTAAAGTGAGTTTGAATAGCATGAGTATGACCCGTTTAGGGGTTATATTAACAATACATTTACACTTCATGTATCTTTAACTGGTATCTGTGTGTTTCTAGGAGCTGATGAAGATGCACAAGCATAAGTTGCAGCAGCAGGTGGCCGCAGCAGTTGCAGCAGCAGCTCAGGGGCAACAAGCAGGGGCCCAGCAGGCCGCCCAGGTTCAGCCTGGACAGGCCGCCCAAGCCAATCCTCAGCTAGCAGCTGTGGCAGCGGTCAGACCTGGAGCAGTACTGACTGGCACCACTGTGGCAAACCTGCAGGTGGCCAGACTGGTAAGACTGGGTCAAGAGTCATTACACAACACACATACAGAACTTATGGCACTAAGTTAAGGAAGTTATCGAGAAAATGTGCATAAGAGACCCTCACCTTATGAATCAAAACACAAAACAAATTGTTCACCAACAGCAATAAATCTAATGTTTTGGTTCATGTACTGTATGTCAATATCAGAAGAATTGAAGAAATGTTAATTCTCTTCTTTCCTCATGTCCCTGGACAGACTCGAGTGCCCACCCAGGGTCAGCTCCAGGCCCAGGCAGGACAGACGGCCCAAGTGACCCTCACCAAGCCTCCGGTGGTCTCTGTGCCAGCTGTGGTTTCATCAGCTGGTGTCACCACGCTGCCAGTCACCGTGGCAGGCATCAGTGTGGCTATTGGCCAGGCCCAGAAAACAGGTGTGTTCAGAGTCTTTGACAAGGAATGTTTTTAATAACTTCCCCTCGATTGTTGCTCCTCATTTCCATGTGGGCTTTGTCCAGACAGTTAGCAGTTTGAGATTATATTATGGGTCATTTGCTGTAACCACTGATACAAATCAGATTAAGCCATAGTTGGGGTTGTTGGTGATTTATCACTCTTTTGACGTCCTGTTACTGTGACAATGCATCTTTACAACAAACTTCTGGTATGTTCATCAGTTCTAACATGTCCTTGTCCTCCTCTCTGTCAGGCGGGCCTGTGCTGACGCCGTCCTTCCCCCAGATGCAGGTCCAGCAGCTGCTTCAGATGAAGAAGCAGCAGCAGCAGGCGGCGGTTCAGGCTGCAGCCGCCGCTCAGCAGAAAGCAGGGCAGCCTCAGCAGGGACAGGCCACGGTGCAGCAGAAGGTGAAGTTACACACCAACAGACACTCGACTTTCATGTGTTAACAACTGACCGTTTGTTTGGAAGTTGTTTTCTTTACAGAACATAAGAAACTAATACACCATATACTGATATTTAAACATGTCCACATTATTTTCTGCTTTACTATATTACTTCTAATCATATAAATAAAGTTATTATATGACTTGATGAGTCGTGTTATTGACCGAAGATGGGCACCCAGCAGGTGACGGTGCAGGCGGCTCAGCCAGCCCAGCAGGCGCAGCAGAAGGTGACCTACGCTGCCACCACCCAACTCCAACCAGGGATCAAGACCCAGTTCTTCACATCTATCGCCCAGGCTCAGAAGCCCACGGGGGCCCAACAGATCCAGGTACAACCTCAGTGCCAGTCACTAGCACAAAATACATATTTGCAGATAACCAATGGATGGATTTGTGTATTAATGCGAGGTATTCTTGTTTTCTTCTCTTATCAGGTGGCTAAGCTCCCACAAATAGTGCAGCAGCAGCCGACCGTTGCTAATATTCAACAAATCGTGTCTTCTCCTCAGCAGGTAGGGTCTTAGGCTGAGCATTGATCCTGTAGGTAACCTGAACATGTGGTTAACTTGGTTCTTAAGCTGTTTCATGGATTCTTCACCTCCACATGAGCCGCCCAGCCTCAGGCAGTCTTATACTCCAGATTTAAGATTAAACGTCCCTGTGGGCCTGATGTCGTTAGAAACCTGATTTCAGAAAGTGGGATGAACAATTATGAAAGTTATTCATCTTTCTTCAAGAACTTAGCTTCTTCTTGGTCTCAGCACGATAAAGCTTCTAGTGTTTCACATTGAACCTCACTAACAGGATTTTATTGTTGCTGTTCAGATCCAGGCTCAGACCGTCACTCTGACCCAGGCCGCCACATCAGCTCCTGCTCAGGTGCAGATGATTCCCGCTGGGACGACGACAGCGCAGGTGGTCCAGCAGAAGATCCTCCAGCAGCAGGTGGTGACCGCAGCCGCCTCGCCGCAGATCCAGACGCCTCCTTCCCACAGCCCTGCACAGCAGCCCGCGGCCTCTGCTGCAGAGTCTCCTGCACAGCAACCAGCTCCGCCCCAACAGCCCACCAAGGGTCAGGCTCGACAGGGGGGCATCAGAGCCAAAACTCCTGCCAAGCCCAGCAGCTAGGAGAGTCACACTGAGGAAACTGGATTTGTCAGTGGTTTTTTTTGCAGTATACACATTACAGTACAGTTGTGCTGAAGCATTCTTCTGCATCTCACAGCAGCTGAGGGCAGAATCAGACGTTTCTCCACATCCGAAACCAAACCAGACCTTAAATCTGAACCTGAGCGCGGCTCGACACAACATAACTCATTTCACCTAAACAGTTCGGGCAGATCAGTCTCTGCTCTCCTGGTGAGATTTATAATTTTTCATTACTGAATCAACAATGTTGATGTTGTCTTTATTTGATCCATGAATTGTGGAATGTTTCTTGAAATTTGTATAACTTAAAAAAAAAATCCCCCCCCACGGCTGCGACCCAGCTCATCCAACGACAGACACAAAGTGATGCCTTCAAAGTGATGATTCAAATGTTACTCAGCAGATGTGAGGCTGATGTTTGTGGGTATTTCAGAGTTGGGGGAATGAGCTGTCCGTTAGAATAAGTGTATTCATAAATAGTCCCTTTTATGTCTAATTCCCTTGTTGTCTATAGATAGATGAATGGAGAATAATGCACGTTCCTTTAGTCATTTGTTTTTTATTGCAGCAAATACACTGTAAACATGTACTTTAGTATTTTGTGTTTTCTCATAAATTGTCTTTTTTTATTGATGTCAAAGGAAAAAATGTAAATATCAACAAAAACATTTGTACTTGTAAAGTAGTTGTGTTTTCATTGGGTTTTTTCAGCTAATTGTAATAAAGTGTTTTGTTTTTATACACAAATTCATCCTTTTTTCCCCTTTTTCTTTTTGCATTAAATCCGTTGTAAGTACTTTGACATCTTGTGAATTCTTACAACACACTCCCTGGTTTTATAATGGTGCACAGAGATGTATGTTTTTGCAGCCCTTGCATTTGCAGCATCAGACATTTTAAAAAAGCGAGTCCTGGAGGAAGCAGGAGCAGGAGATTTCTGTTTGACAAACACACCAGACAAAACAGGAATCTGTGTTAAAGCTGCTGCAGGGAAAGTTTTTGTTTGACGGGGAGTTGATTTCTGCATTTTAAGCATCTTGGCTTCGGACAGTGAGGAGCGCTCTGCCTCCCTCAGCACTGTCTACTTGGCCTGGCTCGATGCTGACTCGCAGAAATACCAGCTGAGTAAGTCGGACACGAGGATAGAGGATCAACTCAACACTTTATATGGACATTCATCTCTTAGTCATTACACTTAATACATTTCTGAATCAGGAAGACTTACAAAAAAATGGTTGCTTGCAAGCCAACAGAAGGGAATGCCTATTTTTCTTGGTCCACAGGGGGGCACTGTTGTACCAGTATCACCCTGCACCTCTGAGAAGAAGGCCCACTTCTCTGGATTTTCCAGCTCATTGAAATGTTCCCATCTGCTCCTTGATGGCTGCACTCTGCGTCTCTCCTCCACTGGGGTTCATCGGCTGGTCCACATTCACCAGTAAACGGGTGAGACAAGGGAGCTGAGGTGGAAGAGCGGCCTGAGAGACCAGCAGATGGGCTGAGCTGGTTCCTCTGACCCACACCACGCTCCATCCCTCTGCTCAGCTTCCCTCAAGTTATACCTAGAACATTACCGTCCACTGGAAGCAGGAGTTATGAATGGAGGCTATTTTGGAGTGTGTTGTGGACGTCAGCAGCCAGAAGGGCTACAATGCTCGTGTGCATGTATTAAAGCTGGAGGGAGGAACAGCTGCTGGAGTCGAGTGCATATGAACTGTCATGATCTGGTTGAGGGGAGAAGATGAATCGCAGCACTTCAGCTCATTCATCTCATCAGGAGCTTCACAGCAACTCGCTGAGAACGTGTGCGTTTGATGGAGAGCTCGGCAGAGAAAAGGGAAACGTGCACAACTGTGAGATCATCTTCCACTTCTCTGCTACACCTCACAGCAGATGCAGGTGGAGGAAACTGTCTGCACCTTTCACACACAGATGCACAGTGTTTCTACTGTGATTGAAATAAGACACAACTCCAGCTCTGAGATGAAGGAACTGAGAGCAGACGGAGAACATAAGTATCTACCTACTAATCCCATGAAGGCCTGTGTGTATGTGGACTGGATATCTTTTGAACCATTCATCAAATGCGCCTCACACTAGTCATGTGTAGTGATAATGGCCCGAGGGAATGCAGAGTGACATTTGGTGTGATTTGGAAATGCTACCAGCGCTCTGTAGAAGTCAGTGGACCGAGTTGTCTCCGACTACGACCTCAGATAAACTATAACAGCGTCTGCAATGGTGAAGTCACAGGTTTAAATCACTGACACACCATTTGGATAAATTCCTCAATTGCTCAACATTGAAAATGTTGGTGCTGCAATGCTTTAGTTTGTCAAGTCAGGGCTCCTGTAAAAAAATGAATAAGGCGGCCTTCATAGAGAGCACCCTCTCCTGATGTTAATATAGAGTATCGAAATATAAAGAGCCCATTCTAGGGTAAAGAAAACAATTCATAACATTTAGATTGATTATACACTAGTGAAAACATCACCAGGATTATTTGATATTCATTTTCTGCCAATAGATCCCTTTCACCTAAATCTAACACACTGAACCTTTAGTATAGAGATGAATTACTAGAGTTGCAAAGGGCGGAAACTTTCCGGTAAATTTCAGGAAACTTTCCATGGGAAGTTATTTGGGGAATTTTGAAAAAAAATAAACACGCAAATTAAACGCTGAGCAATAAAAACATCATTCAAAACTCTATTTTAAAGATGTATGGAATGCAGCACACGCTGCATGTTGAATTTCAACCCTCCACTGTGCATTCTTCCATCACATGCACAGATAACTCCCAGCATCCTTCACTCTACAGCAGGGCTATTGAGGCCTGCTGTAGAGTGCAGGACTAGTCAGGTAAGTTTCCATGATATTACTGGGAAAATATATTAGCATGCTGATTGAGGATTGATCATCTGTTCATCTAGCCTATTTCCATTCATTTATCCATCAATTGTAAAATATGTTAACAGACAATTCCAATTGCTTGGCTAACTATTTATATCTCTGGCATTGCATTAGTGTTTTTTTACAAACTTTTTTCTCATCTTATTCTACAGAACAATGCCACTTGCACTATCTCATGTGTGGGGACATTTCACCCCATCCAATGTAGAAGTAAAGGCTGTGTACATTTGCAAATACTGTGCAAAGACCTATGTTAAGAATGACACAAAGATGCAGAGGCATATAGTCAAGTGCCCAAAGTTTCCTCAGGGCTCAAATCAGCCTATGACAAAACAAAATGTTTATATTTATGTCTGTATATGACAAGGTAAATACAGTTTGTATAAATTACCCACTACATTTCCAGTTTATTCCCGTTAATTACTGTATATTCCCGTATATTCCTGTTAATTCCCGTTAATTCCCATGGAAAGTTTCCAACTTTGAATATTCCCGGAATTTTGCAACCCTATGAATTACACAGCTTTTATTTTGAAAAGTTGTGAACTTGGGTCTGAAGCTTGTGTCAGTTCAATCAATAATTCGAATTTATGTGAAGAGTAATACAGCCATTATTCTTTCATATTATAAAAAACACAGACAAAACAATCTTCCCTGTTGATAAACCAGGAAGGATGAACACAAACTTCTCTAGCTTCTCTCTGCACCACAGACTGTTTATAAAAACCTCTGCACAGAACGTCCAGCACACAAACAATCAAAAGTGACAGTGTATAGGTAACTGTGTGATGAGGACTCACTTATGACAAGGAGTAACTCTGAAGTAGCTCCGGGTTAACACAGGCCAAGGCCACCAGCACATTCCTAACAGACAGGTTTAGAACAGCCACAGAACTGGTACATATAGAACCACAGCAGCACTTTGGAGTGAGAGCCAGTACTCTTCATTTCACATGGAAAGGTCATGCTTTAGGGGGGGGGGGGGGGGTTGCAGGGTGAGCAGTGTGGGGGGGCTGCTCAGTCTGTCAGAGCTGCTTTCATCCCTTTGCTCAAAACCCCGTCCGTGAGTGTTCGCCTCAGGAGGGTCTTTACCATAGATATATATAAAGACTAGATGTCGCGTTCAACGGAGCCGGACGTCCGCACATGGCGGCCATCTTGCTAGAGTCAGCTCGCTCACCCATAACATTGTGTTGTAGTGGTACATGTACTTTTTAAATAACCATAACTTGCTCAATTTTCAACCGATTTTTAAACGGTTTGGTTTGTTATAAACGTCAGAGATGTAGTTATGACACTGCATAAATAATTAAATTTTTTAGAAAAATTACATAATTATTCACAAGTATGCAGTGTCATATCTACATCTCTGACGTTTATAACAAACCAAACCGTTTAAAAAGTACGTACCACTACAACACAATGTTATGGGTGAGCGAGCTGCCTCTAGCAAGGTGGCCGCCATGTGCGGACGTTCGTCTCCGTTGGCCGGCAACGCAGACGAGACATCTAGTCTTTATATATATCTATGGTCTTTACAGCCTCTGTCCAATGTGTGAGCTGCAGGGATGAGAGCTGCTGCTCTTCCACCATTGTTCCTGTTTCATCTGCTTGCACAGAGATGTGACGAGCCCCCCCCTAGCACGTCACAGAGCAGAGGGGTCATGTGACCATGTGACCGTCAGCCTCTGGATCAGGGATCAGGTGATCACTGTACATGTTGACACGAAAAAACGTTTATGAGATCAATGCGGTCAGGGCTTTGTTGTTGCCTGAGAGACGAGCCGGGCGCCAGGCAACCGCTTAGCCCACTGTGGTGATGATGACGATGATGATGATGTTGATGATGATGATGGAGGTGGTGGTAGACAGGTATGAAGGAGCAGATGGAGGTTTGTCTTGTCAGCTCCACCCAGCTCATGATGAAGGCTAAACCCTCTGTCCATCATTCTCCCACCACAGCCCCGGGGGGGTTCTCCCGGCTAATGATGCACCACCGATGATGCTGATGATGATCACCACACTACTGGAGGAGAAACAGGGCCATCGAGACTGAAAGGTCGCCATGGCAACCTGCTGCGAACCCCCCCACCCCCTCACCTTTAGTGCCAGGGCTGGTGAAACAATGGTTTTCACAGCACACACACTTGCAATACAAATTTTTCATCTCCATTTCCCTACAGATATATGACTTATGTATTCCAAAGGCTGCTGCTGATGTTCCCTTAGGCAAGGTGTGTTTAACCCTGCAACCCTCATCCATATCAATAAGGACTCAAGGTGAGGTGGCGTCAATCATGTCCTCCTCCTCCTCCTCCTCCTCCTCTTCCTCCTCCTCCTCCTCGGTAATGATTGTCGTCTCCCTGTGGTCCTTCCACAGCCCAACACAGGACAGAGCGTTTACTCTAAGTGATGAGTCACAGGTCTGCTGGATGATTTCTCTGAATTGCAGGAGGAGGAGGAGGAGGAGGAGGAGGAGGAGGAGGGGGTGGTATGTGTCAGTGGTAATTGTTCCGCATGCAAGATGGGGCAAGAGAGAGATAGAGCAGCGGAGCTCACACACTCCACTTCCCCTCGACATAGTTATAGGAAGTGTCATCCCGCGCTTTGAACGTGTACCACAGAGATCCAGTGTGTGCGTCTGCCACTCTCTGCTGCCACCTCCCACTCCTTTTCACTGGATATCTCTCTCTCTCTCTCTCTCTCTCTCTCTCTCTCTCTCTCTCTTGCCTGCTGAAAGATGTGTTTGGTGCATTTAGTGAAGATTTCTCCACTGAGACGTTTGTCTTTGGTTTTTAAGTATGTTAACAAAAGACAAAACGTATGTAAAATGTTGAACTTCGTCCTATAGGTCAAGCCAAGATGGCTGTTTACATTACTAGGAGAAATAAGGTCGAGCAACAACAACCAGGGACTGATGTCATTGCTCTGTTTCCTGCCCTGCGGTAAAAGCCAGAGTTGTGGTTGATTTCAGGTTTTATGAGCTAATGCAAAATCTCAAAACATTTAAGGATGTATCGTGTGTCAAAGAAGCGATCTGCACTGCGAAAGAAAATGAATTGCCATATTTTATAATTTATTTTAATGTTTGTTTATCATTTTTAATCTCTATTTCTTTGATGGAAAAGAATAATTGATTGCCTTACTCTTGTTCTGTAAAACTGAATAAAGTAGGTATTTAAAAATCTCTCTCTCTCTCTCTCTCTCTCTCTCTCTCTCTCCCCCCCCCTCGGCTTCTCCCTCCCCCCCCCGCCTGATTCTGTCAGCTGAACCACGCTCGGCTGCTCTCGTCCTACATGCAAACGTCTTGTGGTATGACAGTCATGTAAGCGAGTGGCTGTGAACCACAAAGGGGATCTCTGTCTCCCCCCCCCCCCCCCCCGAGTCTGAGCGACGGCCTTGTCTGAGGTGTGGGCCTGCTACACACACACACACACACACACACACACACCCTGACCCACCTGCCTGTCATCCTGCCGGCGTCCTGTATTCTGTGCTTTGTGAGAATAGCTGAATTCTCTTTACTGAAGCGATGGAAGAGAGAGAGACAACCTCAGCTTTAGTTTTTCCTCTCCAGCTGCATGAAGCCGAACTCCTTCATCCACTGTAATGAAATGTCTCCTCTCTCCTCAGTTAGAGCATAAATCATCATCTCCTGCTCGACACCCACCAGGTGTGACAGTCTCAGGCTGGAGTTATGTTTATGAACTATGACCTGAATTCACCTGACCACTGATACTGAACAAATATAACCGCTGGTACAAATATTAGTTTCGCTTTGGGTGAAATATAAAAAACCTCAGTTTTCAGATGTGAGACCTGCACTGAGCTGAAGTGGAGTCCGGAGCTGTGACTTCTCCTGGCTGCTGTGGAGCAGAAGCCAAAGTGTCTAATGTTTAAACCACCCAGCTCCCTCAGTGAAACCACAGTGTGGAGCTTAGTGGTCTGTGATGGGGGGGGGGGGGGGCAGGAAGAGCATAGGATGGTGTTTGGTGGGGGGGTTGTGCGTTGGAAGGGAGAAAATGTAAAAAACATAGAAGACTTCCCTCTTCACCACACGCACTCAAAGACCTCAACCCCCGACCCACCCACCCACTCTCCCACCCCACCGACCCACTTCCACCGCTCCATCCCCACCCGTCCCTGCCGGCCCCTCATCCACTAAGCCCCCCCCGCCCCCCCACACCCCCCTAAACAAACTCACACACATGCTGAAAGATGAATGTCCAACAAATGGAGGCGAGAGGTGAGTGAGGGCCCCATATGAGAGGAGTATTGTGCAGACGGGGCCCCCCCCCCCCCCCCCCTTCGGAGGGCAATAATCAAGGGGGCCCCTGAAGGGGGAGCCGGGGGGGTCTGGGGGGGGGGGGTGGAAGGGGGCGGCGGCAGATGAACGGGAGGCAGTTGCTGTCTCACTAGGACGTTATTGATTGGCCTACTTTGAATCTCCTGCTGCCTCCTGCACTCCCTGTCACTCCCATCGATCTTGTCCTGATCCGCCCCCCACTGATGGCTCGGTGGACTCCCCCCCCCCCCCCCCCTTCCCCTTCCCCCCCTCCCTCTCATGATGTACAGTGTAGCACGTCCTCCGCTCCTGGAGGGGAGGGCCGTCCAGAGGGGGGGGCGAGGAAGGGATTTAACATCACTTTCCATTTGACTATACCCAATGTATATATCTCGGGTTGTAAAGGGTGAATCAGTGTTTACATGGTCTATAACTGTGTCATGGCACAAGTTGCATTTCCTCTGCACAGTCAGTGTGTGTTGAGAATAATGTGGGTGTTGGCTCATAAGTCATAACTCTTTATTGCTCGTTTGTTTTGGATCTGACTTGTGGAGGCTGTAACAGTGCTATCAGACATCGTGGCCAAAAACTGGGATTACGGGTGTTTAAGGCATCAACTGTGAACCCAACGTCCCCAGTTTTAGTGTAACTGAAATAAGCAGAAGAAGTAAATTATGAAAATGTATTACAAAAAATACGTGTAAAAACATTTCTGAGTTATGTCGAAGACAAAAATCGTAGTTAAAGGAGCTCAACACTAATGATTCATGAAGCTTTATATAATCATTACAAGTCTATTTTAAATTCTAGGAACAACTAACACACAACTCAAATGAAACCAACTGCACCACTTCTGGCTTGTAATAACAGGTACGGCAATAGCTGTAAGCTGTAGAGAATTCGTCTTTGTAATAATTGTGAAGAAAAGCAACAACAATTCATGTTTCTATTTGTTCAGAGGTATCTTAGAGACGATGATAATAATCTCAGCAGACATGTTTTCCCAGCAGGTAAATGCTAACGTTAGCTTATTATTAATATTAACGCCTTCAGTTCGTGGCTGTATTGGTTGCTTGAGCTACATCCTAACTTCAACATGCTAACATGCTAACATGCTAACAGGCTCACAAAGACAGTGCCAATGTTGTGATCCTGCATTATGTTGATTGTGTTTACCATTTTAGATATATTATAAATAAATATATAAAATATTAGAGAAAATGTCTGAGGATGACCAAAATCATTAAGATATATCCTCTGGGAATTAGGAACATGTTTATATGTTTATGGAATAATCGATCCATTGTATGTTAAGCTAGTCAGTGAGTCACCAAAGTTGGGAAGGTTCATCCTCTCAGGACCATGAGTGTTTGTTAAGGATTTCATGATAAAACACAATTACAGTTATTTCGAATTAGTCCAAAGTGCTTTTTTTGAAAAGACCAGAGTGTAGGGTTTAGTGACATCTAGTGGTGAGGTTGCAGAATGCAATTGGTTGAATACCCCTCCCTTAGAGCTCTAATTTTCAAGCGATTATACACTGATTAGCACATTATGATTATCACCGATTATTACAATTATATTTCCCCTGATTCCTACACACTGGAACTTAAATATGTATTCAGTTGAACAAAAACATTTACATCTTACAGTCAAATTCTCAGGTTTTGTACTGTGAGGATTTTGTTTGGAAACACTGAGACATATCTGAGCTGTTCA
This sequence comes from Limanda limanda, assembly GCF_963576545.1. Classification (NCBI taxonomy): domain Eukaryota; kingdom Metazoa; phylum Chordata; class Actinopteri; order Pleuronectiformes; family Pleuronectidae; genus Limanda; species Limanda limanda. The sequence goes on along the minus strand of NC_083640.1, from coordinate 7,374,701 downwards.
GCTTTTCAAGGGACTTTCGCAATTCCAGTGTGACGCTGTGCACACGGTTTGAATTCTCTTCCACTGGAGTTGTCCAGCACAGTTTTGTGCACTCAGTGCCGTTACCTTTATCATATTATATTCTGCACACAAACATTGAAATCCAACTTGGTTTTCTCAGCGTGGTTTATCTTTGTTTTATTTGGACGTATTTGGTACATGATAGATCTTTTTTTTGTGGAATGCTGGACAACGCCTGGAATGTGCAGACCATGATAGGAAACATGTGTGCTAGATGAGGAGGTTGGTTGGTGGGAGATAATGGAATTCACTGTCACATGTATGCCTGAGGGGGTTCCAGTCAGACGTATCAGTTACAACACATGGATCATACAAGTTAGCTGCTCCATAAACCACCCCAACCTATTGTGCAGCCCTCTCTGTAAATGTCGCTGTGTGTGTGTGAGCTGCCTCAGTTATACAGTCCAACTCTCCCCAATAAACATCCTCCCAATACACAGTGAAATACAAACGTTGAGTCTGAGCCATGCAGAGGAACCAGGGATATGAAACTGCGTGTTGTAGTTCTGGTCTAACTGCCTCCAACCAGCCCACCCCTCAGCCCCCTGGACGGCCTGAGGATTCAGACATGCAGACGAGCTCTCTAATAACATCCCTGCTTCCAACCACCTGAAAGACATGTCCGCTCAGTTCGAAGGCTCCAGGCGAGGTGTGGTGTGGTGTGGCTTTAGCTGCAGCGGATTAGGACCAAGCAATGTTCTCTCTTTCAGCCACAACAGCACCGGGGCTCTGGGGATGGTAACGTCAGTCGGTCCTTGAGTCTTTCCAGCCTGATTCTTTTTTTTTTAAATTGCATTTGAACTCATGCTCGTGTAATTTCTCCTTTTTCGATGTGCTACATTGGAATCAATACCCATTCACTTAACTGCAGAGATCCCTTTTGGGGGTTTGAATGTGTGTGTATGTGTGTGTTTTTTGCCGTGCATGGTATTATAGCCGATCCATAATGCACTCGATCACCCATGGCTGTTGTGAGGCAGAGGCAGAGGCAGCGTTGCAATGTGCAGGAGCTGCCGCCTTGCCCACAACTTCCAGCCTGCGAGCACGTCGATAACGAGCAGCAGCCTCTCTAACAGAATCGTTTACTGCCCGGAGGGCTCGGAGACGGGAGTGGAGTGTGCATGCCAGCCTCTAACCTACTTAAGCCTCCCGCTGCACAAATGGAAGTGTTGATATGCAACATGAGATGTCCTGGTGGATTCCTGCCTGCAAGTAGACTGACCAGAATAAATGTGTGAGATTAATGCTGGAAGTACTGATGGTGTGTGTGTGCATGCGTGCGAGTATAGGTGTGTGTGTGTGTGTGTGTGTGTGTGTGTATGTGTGTGTGTGTTTGCTTTATTCATTGCTTGTGTCAACACGGGAGTTTAGAGCCATGACACCGAGCAGGTTATTGCAAATGATACGGGGTAAAAGGATGAGCCAAATCCAAATCTTTGGGTTCGTACACCAGTGTGGAGTCAAGAAGACAGACTGCAGGCAGGAGAAAAGGAAAAGGTCTGTGTTTGAGGGGAACACTCGAAGACTTGGGTGTGTGTTTCCTTGCCGTCAGCTGAGGAGCTATAAGCATACTTCCAGTGCCTTGACTTGGCTCCTTAATTCTATTTGCCTCTCAGGGGGACATCCCCCCTAAAAAACCTCTTACGCACATTTTTTTAGAGAGCTTTGTTGGGCGAATGGGGGAGGGTGGTGGTGGGGAGGAGGTGGTGGTGGTGGGGGGGGTCTGAACTCCCAGCTCCCACTGAGTCTGGACAAGACACATAAATCACTTACACACATGCACACACACACACACACACATGCACACGTAGGAGTATGCTGCTATGTCGTGAGGTGATGGGGTCCAGTATCTGGGCGAGGGGGGCCTCTTCTCTCGCCTTAAATGTTAGAGGGGGGGGGCTCAGAGGAAAGACGGAAGAGGCGGGGGAGGCGGGGGAGACGGGTGAAGACGGAAAGGAGGAGGAAGACGAAGAAAGACAGGGGGACGGGTGATTTATCCGTGTGCTCTCATTCAGTAAAGTATGCTCTTAGAGTCTTATTTATATCTTCATTATCACTGGAGCTTCTCTGTGTGGAGTTCGCAGGTCGTTACAACCAAGTCGGTGGGATTTGTTCCCGGTGCTTTGGTGACATTTAGGTAGTCCTCATCACACTTAGGTTCAGGGTGTTCATTTCAGTAAGTTTATTTATTGTAAGTGTTAGGATTTCAAATTTTTGACTGAATTCTTAACAATGAAGATAAAAGTAGTTTTAGCTAGATATTATGCTTTGTACAAATTATTTAATAATAACCTTTTCCTTCCTAATGTTTAATCTACAAATTAGAAATGTCATCACAACGAGGATAGGTTATGGAACACAACATCGAACTATCAGGGTAGGGAGAGTTGTCTAGCAACCGGCGTAGTGTAGGAGCATGACGGAGAGCTGCTTCTATGTCACTTCCTGGATTCGGTGACAAGAGGTGTGAGACTGCGGCTGGACCAATAAGGGAGATCCAAAGTGATTTGCGGTGACACCCCTCCAATATTTTATAACCAATCACATTAAATCTACTGTTATAATTATATGAAACCCCTTCTGTCTGGGGCATTTTGTTAACTTCCTAGTGCTAACTGATTTAGCCTAGGCTGTGATAATTGTCCATAGCTATGTTTGTTCAACTTTTCATTGTTTCTTAATAAACACTTTAATTAGACCAGACTCTTCTCATATATTAGGATAAAAGAACACGCTTGACATAAGTCGCTTTGGATAAAAGAGTCAGCTAAATGAAATGTAATGTAACGTTTCAATTCATTATTTGATGCAATAAACAAGTTGTCAAATGTTACTCAGATTGACTCGTGATTGGACGAGCGCATTGATCTTGTTACTGTGGCTCCACACAACAAACACTACTGTTCAGACTCTAATGTCCTGGCACAAGATGGCAACGTTTGTATCCAGGATATTTGTAGAGTTGGATCATTTCTGGATAGTGGGAGGAAGGTAGGAAGGTTTTCCGTCTGTTGAATTATTCGCGTTTTTTTTTTTTCAGTGCACAAATCAATGATCAACAATTAGAAAGGAGAAACCACTTATTTACTCCTGTCCAATATCAAAGACCCACTGTTACTAGACTTATTAAAATCTCTTTGGGGTTATTGATTTCCACAACAGCTTTCCCCCAGAAACCTTTGATAGCTGCACATTTCCACAGAAACGTTTAATGTAATAGTTAACATGTACCTGCTGTGTGTCCAGGCCGCCTCCCTCAGGCTTTCTCTGCTCCAAAGCTTGTCGAGGCCCAGGCTCAGCCACAGAGCCAGACACCAGCTGGGGACCAGGCCTGGGCTCAGAGGAGAGCAGGAAGTAATGGAGGCAGGCCCTGGCCAAACGAGCCACCAGCCAGAACACCAGCTCCTCCAAAAGCACTGAGTGGAAATACCAGAGGGAGCCATGGAGCCAGTGTGGGGAACATGAAGTGAGGCTCTGATGGAGGGAGGGGAAACCATACTTTCATATTCTCTTTGCTGCAGTGGTCAAGCTCGTCCTGACACGACTTTCACATTCGCAAGGTTTATATTCTGAATAAAATTTATTTTATATAGCGCATCTATGTTTTGCAAGTCATTCACATAATGTTAGCATGCTATCACATCAAGCAAAGATAGTTAGTCAAACACAGACTGTATATGAAGATGAATGATGCAACTCCACTTTCTCCCATTGTATAAAAATATAGTCTAAGTATCCTAGATACGGGTCCCGCCATGTTGCATTTTGACGTAATTTGGAGCTAAGGTATCGAAGTCACATCGATACACGCGTTCGACCAACCATGAGTCAGTTCAGAATCAGCTGTGACTCCAGAAGTTTCACCCCATTTTCGGACAAACATCCGTTTGATAAGAACTACCACAGTGACAGAATACGTCTTTGAAAAAAAACATTTCACATGTAAGATTTTTCAGTTTCGTCCATGTCCCATCCACTTACATAGAGGAGGCAGGGTTTATGTTTATTTATCTATACTGCTGCTAGCCATTAGGCAAGGGGATTTGCCTTCACTGTTTGTGAGTTTTAATGTCTTCCATCTTTCCACACAGTCTATGTAGTAAAGATTATTCCTGCTAAATATTAACATGTGGACATTGTCATTGTTTGCATGTGAGCACACTGATGTTAGCATTTAGCTCGGAGTACAGCATCACAGAGCTGTTAGCATGAGTCGGGACTGAGAGTGTTGAAAGCATTTGTAAAAGTGTGTTTTAATAACAAAATAATGAATCATTATCACATTATTCAACATCTTGAAACAAAACATGGCTCAGTGCAACATGGTTTGAAAGGTTAAACTGACTATGGAAATATTATCTATAGTTTATGTGAGATAATATCTATTTTATGTACAATATTGCTGATAAACAATCATCATAATAAAGACACTGAATGGGAGGTTCAGCCTCACTTTCACATCACCCTGACTCATGAACACCAAACTCTGGCTTAGCCCAGACCTCAGTTGTCTCTTCTTCTAGCTTCAACAGGGAATAGTGAACAAGAGAAATATTTGATGAAATATGTATCAGCAGGGACTCTGGGAATTCTTCGGGGGGATCACGTGTGTGTGTTTGGATGCGTTTGAGTGAGCGACTTCATCAGAGGGATACGAGGAGACGGGTTGACATTTTGCCTGCTAAAACATGCATCCCTGGCTCTTCTGGTATGTTTAAGACAACACACTGTATAAATCTAACTGTTCTTCACTGACACAAAAAAATATTTTTTTTACAGCTGATGGAACTCACTCGCAAAAAATGTGGGAAGTATCCTCTGATTTAATAATGGATCATTTAATAATTTAAATACATATTCATGTTCCCGTCAACTGCATCTGAAGTAATAGGTGAAATGAGTCCTGAAATCTCCAGTCACATGGTGCGCTTGTCTCTATTTGGTATTCAAGGGATGATTTGGACGCTTGAGAACATGTGTGAGGTGTTAACCAGCTCTTAGAGCGTCCAGTGCTGGCTGACGCCACCTCTGCATCATTAATTAACATGCCATTATCAGAGCTGAATGCTGACTGGGGGAGGCTAATGCTGCGAGGAGCTGGGAGTGGATTAAAGGTCACATCCTGTGTGTTAATCACCCAGCACCCCTGATCCCTGGAAGGAAACACAGTAGAATGGGGACATTATTGCCACCTGGCTGAGCACCAATCACTACTAGCAGGATCCAAACGAAGACGATTCTTCCGAGCAGACGGAGACCTTGAATGGACGAGGGAGAGAGGAATGTGAAAAAAGAACGTCACGTTTTAAGTAATTTAATGATAAAGAAGAGATCATACAGATTTGGCACTTGTAAAATCAAAGGTTACTATTGCAAAGCTGCCCCGAGGCTGCACTGCTGTCACGTTACACATTGGCACAGTAGCCGATGCAAAGGATATCCCTGTTATAGAGTTGTTACAAACGAAATAATTCAAGTGAGCAGTTCGCAGGCTTTTAAGTTCTGTTATTCTGCCACTTTCAGAGTCTCCTCTCTGTCTCTCATGGACATAAACACACAATGACCCCATACAACCCGGTTACATCCTCTGTGAAAAGCCCCGAGGACAATCTGAGGTGGATGGATTAATTTTCTTGGTGTTCAAGAGAAATCGCTCGCAGGCTGGGTCGACACTTCTATATCATATTCCTGCAGCCCACACACACCTCCCACTCTCCCACATCTGACAAGGATCTCTTAGATTGGATGTGAATCACTAGCTCTGGCAGTCGGAGGCTGAATTCCTCTCCTGTTACTCTCTCCCTATGACCACTCTTTCCACTGGCTTTATTTAATTTTTCTCTCGTAGTCAGCCACAATGGACTGCAGCGTCTGACGTCATACGGGAGAACACGGTTTTACAGGAATTTACACACTGTCAAAATTAGGTTTTTCTGACAGCTGTGGTGGTGAGCTTCATATAAACCTGCCGCACATGTAGTGAATTATATCATCTATTATAAGCTATTTGGGAGCATTCATAAGAGCATGACAAACGCCACATTTCTCAAAGTACAACTCGAGTGTTGTTGCCTCTGGGCTGGTGCTGGAGAGCACAAGGCCGGGTCCGGTGGAAAAAGGAACACACAGCGTGAATGCTCAGGGAAGCATTGTAGATGCTTACAGGGCAGGCTCTATTCTCAGAGGACCCTGTATTCCTGCATCAACGCTTTCCAGGAAGCAGGCGCTTGGTTGGCTGCTCGTTTGATGGACTATTTTCCCTCCTCCGCGAGCAGGGCTGTGTACATTTTGACCTTGGTGTCAGCAGAGTCAGACAGAAGCTGCTGAATAGGATATCTGCCTTTTCCTCAAGGACAAATAGTGTACGTCAGCCATTGTGTTTGTTTTGATGTATTTTGAAAGCGATAGTGAGATAATTTGCATATAGAGTGATGTGAGTAATCTATTCGGTTAAAGAGGGCACCATCCTGTCATAATATACAGTCTCTCATTCCTGTTTCATGTGTCAGGAAGTATGTAAAATATGATATATGCATGTATTATATCATTGAAGAGGCTGTTAATGTCTGAGCCATGCTATAGTGGCAGGACTATTGGTCATGGTCACCCAAACCATTTAGCTCAGAATGAAATATTTCCACAGCTACTGGATAGTTTCCCCCTTTTTGTACAGACATACTTGGCCCCAGTGGATGAAGCCAACTGACAGATCAGGGCAAAAAATTCCTTTGCCCAATCCATTTGTTTATGAATAATTACCTACTTGCATTGGCGAAATCTGTGTTGCCTGCTAAATATAGGCATTTTAGTACTGTTGTGAACCATAGACTTAAATAAAGTTTGACGACATGACTGCTCCCAAAAAGTGAAGCCAAAGCATCTTGATCCCCATCTGGTGGCTGGCTGCTGTATAGATCACACATTCCTCATCCTCCATGTTAGTTGATGGAACGTGGACCAAACTCAAAAGTCAAGTCATTATTAATTTGTTATTACACTGCTGTATGTTCAAGTCTTTTTCTGGTAAGTTTGGTTTAATTAGTGATTTGATTCTATAAATCAAAGGGTGAAATGTCATGATTGACAGCTGAGACTGACTCGTGATTTGTCGTAAGCTAATGTGCTCCACCCCCTGATTGCTACTGTGCAGATTCCGGCTCCAAATGTGCAAGGTGGCAGCGTTCGTATCCAGGACGTTTTGGCCTCATTTCTGGATAGTGGGAGGAAGTGAAGATTTGTTTTCCTCTTTATAGAAAGTCTATGTCGGGAACATGTTAGTTTGCTGATTTTAGCACTTACAGCCCAGCCTGCAGAGCTTCTAGCATGTCTGTAGATTCTCACCACTCTCATATCAGGGTTTCTGGTCACAAGCATCCAAAACCCACAGTGTTATGTCTGTTACCTCTGCTTCTCTGATAAGATTTGGTTTAATCAACTCTAACACTAATGAGTATTTAACAATAACTGTTTTAGAACAATCTGGAAAATCTTGAATGTTATATAATACGGACAGCCCAGTAACATTTGAGAGTTACCTGAGCCAATAGAGGTTTATGTATTGTATCCTGCTTTCCGGTCCCTTGTGTTTTCCATGGCCAGAATTATACTTGTGGGAGTGAAACTATGAGCAGCAGTGGAAGATCTTAAAAATAGCTTCCATTGTCAGCTTCTGAGTCTGGTGCTGCTGTAATTCACAGGAGAGCTTCACCTACACGCCTGGAGACTCTTACTGCTTTTTTGACAGTGAGAGTTAAGATGTAATCACGTTGTCAATCCGCTAACAGCCATGGCATTTATACTTACTAAGGAATCAAACTGTGAATGCCCCCATTAACGGTCACTTTGTCGTTTCTCCACATCTATGATGAAGTGCAGTGAAAAGTCTCAGTTTGGAGGAGAGAGCGTTATTCAATTTCATTTTTATGAAGTTGGAATAACTGTATTTCCTGTCATTTCAGGATCACGCTAAGGGCAAATCTAGGTTCTTGACTCAATTAGAGCATTTGCCCAGCTGACACCGGAGCAGTTGAGGGAAAGTTGAGACTCAGATGGGGAGCAATTGATAAGGACTTTACCCTACAGTGTGTCTTTCTTTGGCATGTTCCAGCTTCCTCCTTCAGCCAGGCTGCTGAAAAGCCCTTACCTCAGGGTGTCTAACTCAGCCCTAACACACACACACACACACACACACACACACACACACACACACACACACACACACACACACACACACACACACACTCACACACTGCCACTACCTTGTGATCTCAGTGCAAAAAGCACATGAAAGATCGATCTCAAACACACACACACAGAGCGAGAGAGGGAGTGTGACGGAGATTACTCCAGTCACCCTATCTGCCACTGCACTCTATTCTTATCTCTGCTCTCTTATCAACTCCCTGTAGACTATGAGCTCCGTTGACATTTCACCTCATTTCTTGTGTGGAATACTTCCAAGGCCTTATTATCTTTGTCACACGCCTCCTTTTAATTCCACTCCTCTCTGTTACAGTAAAGGACTATTTCCTGAACTGTCATATTTTCCGTTTGCCCTCCGGGATCATTTATAATGACTGCTCTGTTTATAGTACATCATTATCACAGGCATGCATACACCTGGACTGTTCTAGTTTATCTACAACATTGCGTATGAATTAGGGGAAGCTTATCAATCATTTACAACCCTGTGTGTTTACGTTCTCTTAGATGATAGCTGTGAGCTTATCTTTTCCCCATCCACCCACGGAATGAGTACAAAGAAGACGTGTCCATGTGGAAAATGGCAAATAGATCAGTTTCCACTGCCTGCGAGATGCATGAGAGCGTTAGCTGCTGCTATGTGCTGAGTGTGTTCGGTTGTGTACATTGAGCTACCCCCTGCACAGCTCCCCCTAAAGTAACCCATCCCCCAGCAGAGACTTTTTTGCTCTCTATATGTGTGACTACATTACGCCGGCCTGCCCTCCCCCACTGAGTGAGCCCTCTGAGCCGGTCCCTGGGGCGGTGTCACTGTGGAAGGTAGGCCTTTTCCCCTGTCCATGGGATGTTATTGATGAGGTGAGGTAATGGATCTCCCCGCTGTGCTCACAGGGACACTGAGGATAAATCAGACAGTGGGTAAGACCCAACCAGCCATTCCACCTTTATCCAGACTCGACTGCCATTTCATTAGTTTTATTTATGGGGGTTCTGCACTCTTTTGAACCCCTCCCCTTTCAGTCCTCCCACTGAAAATACCGCTATTATTCTTCTTCCTCCCTTATAAAGTGCTATGGCAACCCATATACACCCCAGTTCTTTCCTCCCTTTTCTTCCCGCTGGAAATCCCAGTATTCTCCCTCCCACACATCTTCCCAGGAACTATTCCTTGTCAACACCATGGTTTATGTGGAAGTGAGGCGGTAAGCAGCCTGTGAGCCTAATTCCTGCTAGCGTGCCACAGACAAAAAGGCTGGATAGATGGAGATGTGCTCTGAAGTGGTGGCGGACTCAGCCCTGGCTGAGCTTTTAACATTAGACGCAGCATTGCAAGTCCAACCAGCTCAGCACTTCTAGCCGAGCTGTATTTGAGTTGGCTGACAAGAGCTATTCACCTCTGGGCTCATGGCTCAACCACTTAGCGAGAAAACTACAGCCAAACCCGCCTTTGTCCTTGAAGGAAGAGAAAGGAATTCCTTATGTGTCCTTGCTGTAGGACACATAAGTAATTCCAAAATTGAAATTGAAATTTGATCGTGCGAAATTTGATCGCACGATCAAATGTCAATTTATTCTGTCAGATGTGGTGTCCAACAGGCTTGCTTCGTTCTGCTTGAAAAAGGGTCAACAAGCTATCATCTTACCTCCACATCCACGCTAGTCGAATACCAGTTGGATTCCCTTCTGCTCTTTCATCGCTGCTTCCTTCTCACCTGCCAAGCCTTATCGCACATCTCAGCCCCATATGCTGAGGAAAGTCCTAAACACCATAACCCGATTTCATCTGTAAAAGGCATAAATGTAATCACTGCTGGTGCCGACTGTAGAAGTCGTGGCACAAGATCAGAGGGCAAATATCAAGGCTGAGTAGGTTTTAATATTTCTGAAAAGCCTCACTATACTGCCAAAATTTGATCCGTGTGTGAATGTTGACACAAATGTATAATATACTATGCTGTATCAGGTCTCTGTATCTAATTATTGAGAGTACCGAAACCTGGATTAGACATGAAAGGCAGTGAATCATACTCTCCTCACATGCTTTTTCCATTAGAAAGATACGGGAATGGAAGGGGGTTGTTCGTTTCATGGTGAACATTGATGTCATGACAGTCATGCTGGATCATGTCCATACAAGGTCCACTCTAGTTTACTCCGCATGAATCCATGCAACCAAACAGATGGTTGACTGAGCTAAGCCCCTGCAATGCTGTGGTACTGCCAGTTTCATTACAGGGGTTCACTTGGACGCGGGACAAGTGTGAATAAGTCTTTCGCACCCGTGGCCGCACGTTACAGGGAGGAAATCTGACCACACAGAAACAGAGAACACCTGACATCCCGGCATGGCGCTCAATGTTGTTGATGACGTACGTGCAAAAGTATGAGACATGTTGATTGATTATTTTTGTGCAATCAGCAATAAATTGGTCTAACTAGCTTAAAATGATGCAAATGGTGTGTGGGTTTAAACAGAGACCAAACTGATTTCTGCCGTGCTCATATTTAAGCTGAATTCCAAACAACATCAGTTATAAAATACCATTGAAACACATGAATATATGATGTAACATAGAACATAATCATATTTTCACATGTGGGCGAGCTTGGAAAGATTCATACTGTCACAACAAAACAAAATTTGTCCACATATGATCTTGATAAAAGGAAGGAAAGGAAAATATGAGAGAAAAGTGTGTGCTGGCGGTCGGCCAGTGTGGACAGACTCAGGAAGTTAAGCGGGAATTCCAACAATGCAGGCAGTCGTTAGACTCTTCCCTGCGATGGTGCCATTTCGGCTTTCAGTGCTGTCTTTGTTGTGGAGGCGAAGAGGCAGCTAGATGCAATCCTGTGGCTGTGAATGAGTTTCAGCCGCTGACTTGCGCACAGTAAACCGAGATTGATTGGCTAATGATGCGAGGAAAATAGCGTCATGATTAAGCAGGTAGAAAAACAGGCCCCTCTCCCCACCTTCTATCTCCCCTCTGTCTCTGATATCTACAGAGAAAGATCATTTTCCCATGCTGTTTGACTCGAGCCCAGGCGTGACAATAATAAATGCTCACGATGACAGAATGAATTATGTCTCTGCTAAAAATGTACATCACAGCTAAAGGAAGAACCTGGCATGTAATTATACCAGGGTTATAAATAGCAACACGTTCCACGTAGTATCCATCATCCTCATCTGAAACTCACATTATACGTGGAACACATGATCTCAATTAGAGATGTCTCATGTTTAGTAGAATATGCAAAGATTGTATGTTTCTAATTAAATCATAGTTGAATCCAATTAATCGAAGTCTAAGTGAACACGCCTTTAGATCTGCCCCTGAAGACAATGAAAAACTAAGAATGACAGAGCGCAATTGTGTCTCTAATCAGCCACAGTTTTGGAAGATGGCCCCAGCTACAGAGTATTTGAATTTGTAATCAAAGCTGATCATTCACAAAGGGGGAGGCTGCGTTAATCTCGACGACTCCGGATGGCAGCTCATATTTTAAGAGTGTTGTTTTGATGAGGATTTTCCCTCCAGCCTCCTCTCTATTGTGAAGACTCGTCTGTTGTTCATCTTTTCTTTTAAGAGCTGTAATGACTTTCTGCAGTGCATCTATCAACTGACAGCCTTTGAAATATGTGAAGTCTGTGGAGCCGATGCACTCGCTCTCAGTGGTGCGTTTCATGTGGGCTCCGTGTCTATTGAAACAATCCTCTCAAGTTCTTTTTAGTTTCATATTGAAGATATACCTTCTGTGCCCAATCCCTCCCCCCCGCCGCCTGCAAATATATTCTTGCAATCGCTGAAAGTGCCCCTTCTTCAGATATTGAATATTCACTGGTGATGAGATTTTGGGATCTCTCCCAAAGTAGATTTTTCCATTTGTGCCTTTGTCTGTGAAGCTCTGTTTAACCCTACAGGGGGTTCTGGCTGCAGATGAAACACAGCTGTTGACATCAAAACTGGCAAGTGAGAAACATTTGTGCTTTATCAGTGAGCTGACAAATTGGGCATTGCCGAGATAGGGGGATAGAATATGCCGGCAGATGCCTGGGTCCAGAAAGCAGCTGAAATAAACAGTTTCCTTTCCTGCTCGATGAACAAATGGTGGTTACAGTGACGATTGAGGGGGTCTTCCAAACCACAGCAGGAAAAGAAAACATGAGGGAAGAAAAACAATCCTGTCTGACATCATAGGAAAGGCTGTTGCTAAAACTGAAGTCAGGATTTAAGTGTGCCAGAGAGTTATGTGGCAAAAGTCAGGTTGCCAGAACCTTGTCCAAGG